>NC_133618.1:187714148-188019981 GCF_048593235.1 Sminthopsis crassicaudata | reverse complement strand
CTGAATTCAAATCCAGCCACTTACTGCTCGTGTGATTCCAGGAAAATCACTTAATATTAATCTTAATCTCTCTCTGTCTCTCTGTCTCAGTCTCTGTCTCTCATTTTTTTTTCTTTCTCTCTGTACCTCCTTTCCTCCTCCCCACACATAAATGTACATGTATGCACATACACCCAGTTTCTCTATTTTTAAAATGGTGAATAATAATACTTGCCTCTCAAAGTTATTATGAAGGAAAAATGAGATTATATTTGTAAAGTACTATAGAAATGCTACCTTTTATTAGAGACTTTATAACACTTTGGCAAATCAGAACATGTAATTTTCCTGAAAAAAAGCAAGGTGGCACTAAAAACAGTAGAATGGGACCCATGGGAAAAAAGGCCAGATGGTAGAATATCATAGTACAGAGGAAAGGTTTTAGCTTTCAAAGCTATTTTAACATGAATAAGCTTCCCTATGTTTGTTTGAAATTGAAGCTAGAGTAAATTTTGAACTAGCCATTTTATGAACTGTTATAAATAATAATTTATTCTTTTTCTAGAATCTAAATGAAAAACTTCCTAGAAATTTAGAATGATCTTGAAATGGATTTTAATTTTGTCCACTAAACTTGTCTGCTTTACCATATTGAATGCTAAGAATACAAAGATAAAGAAAATAGTTCCTGCACTCATGGAGCTTACGTACTACAGGTAGGATTTAACATGAAAAAGTATAATCAGATGACAAATTGAGAACACGTGATATATTTACAACTTGGGCAGACTAGGAAAATATTTTAGGCAGAAGTGGCATATTAATTAAGCCTTGAAGGAAGCAAGGGATTCTGATGATTTCAAAGAATGTTAAATAGGTCAGTTTGGTGGAAGTACTGAGAAATTTCCCTGCTTTCTGGAAGTCTTTGAAGTGAATCTGAAATCTCTTGTTTTTGTTCATTCATTGTTTCTCAGTGGTGTCAAACTCTGTGACTCCATTAGGAGTTTTCTTGGCAAATATACTGGAATTGCTTGTTATTTCCTTATCCTGTTCACTTTAAAAATGAGTAAACTGAGGCAAAGAAATTAAGCCAGATTTGAACTCAGGAACATGAGTGTTCCTGACTCCAGGACCAGCAACTACCCACTATGCCGCCCAGTTGCCCAGTCTCTTACAGGGAAGATGTTTCATGGAGGATATGAACTAGATGATATTGGAAATCCTTCACTATTAAGAAATTCTATGAATTGCCCACTAAATTCAGAAACTTTTAATAAAGGTAAAACAAAAGACAGAGAAAGATTTGTATACATGTATTTTAATTAGGTGTTTATTTTGTGCTAGGCATTGTGCTAAATTCTGAAGGCATAAATACAAACAAGATTTTTCTTACACAAAAAAACCTTACATTCTAAGAAAGTCAATAGACACATGGGTGCTAGAAAAGAAAGAGGAGAGCAAGTATGATGAAAACATTGAAGAAAGAGGCACAAAAACCTGAGTTCCAGGAAGATGTGGCAAAAAAAAAAAAGCACACTGATCAGAGCCATAGAGGTCAAGTCCAAAAGTCTAAATCTCAGAGTAAGGAAACATAAACTAGAACTAATGGAGGAAATTTATTCCATGTATGTACCTGTGGTTTAGCTACTTATCCCTATCTTTTCTTTGCTACACTAGGTAATAGCAGATTTTTTCTCAATTCAACTTAGAAAATATTAATTAAGTACCTACTATGTGGAAATCATAATTCCAGGATCTGGAAATAAAAAGCGATGGGAGGAGAAGAAAAAAAAGGTAGTCCCTTCCTGCAATGTGCTTACATACTACTGAGAGTAGCTGATATGATAAATAGAAAAGTACAATATGCTATTTGAGGAATAAGAAAGAGCCCCCAAAATAGGGAGAATCAGGGAAAACTTAACAAAGGAAAATAAATTTGATTAAACCTGAAACATCTGGTTTCTGAGAGTTCTAAGCACAAATGAAGGGCCACTAAATGTTTTTCTCTAAGTTGTAACATGGTCAGGTCAATGCATCAAAAGAAAGATTATTTTAATAATTGTATGGAGGAGGATTAAGAAAAGAGAGACAGAAGTCTCAGAGACTAATTGAAAGACATTAGAGTTGAAGAGGTGTATGTGGCCTTTTGAATGGAGAGATGTGGAAGGGAAATTAATAAAACTTGGAAACTGATTGGATATGGATGATATAGATGGATATAGATATGAGAGGAAAGAAAAAGTTAAGGATGACAACATTCTCTCTCTCTCTCTCTTTCTCTCTCTCTCTCTCTCTTTCTCTCTCTCCCTCTCTCTTTTTCTCTCTTTCTTTCCCCCCCACCAGCAGTAAGCATAGTGTTTGGAAGATATTTAATAAATACTAGTTTGGGACAGAGATTAGTATAAATAACTACATTTGTATGATCAGCTACAAAGAAATAAAAATGATAAAAACTTATCATATTTAGCAGTTGAGAATACTTTTAATCAGTAGTTTCCCTAGAAAGATAGGGTCTGAACATAAATTCCAAGGAACTGAGAAATTCTGATAGTAAAGGCAGAGACAGTAAAGGTAGATGATATTTTTTATAAATTTGGAAAGGGAGAAATAGAGACAGAAAGAAAAACAACCTTGGAGAAAGAGGAAGAGAGAGACAGAGACAGAGACAAAGACAGAGAGAGAAGATATTGACTTAAGAATTTGGGATTCAGGTGAGGAGATTCTTGTTTTTTTAAAGGATATGTGAGATAATCACATGTTTACAGGCAGCAAGGAAGAAGCCAATATATTGGATACTGAAGAAAAAAGAAAAGGATTTATGAAGCAAATTTCTAGAGGAAATAAGAGGGGATAGAGGTGATCAAAAACAAAAGTAAAAAAAAAAAAAACACTGGAGTAGAGAAAAGGGCTTTTATATTTCTCTCTTAGTATCTCTAATACCTAGGATAATACTTAGTGGGAAGATGTTTTTATAAATGCCTATTGATTAAATGAATAAAAGGATTCAGTTGGAGTTTGAAGAGGTCTTAGGGGGTCATACTTTCACTGCTTATTTTATGAATGAGGAAATAATTTACTTATATTTACATGTATATATAATATATTCACACATTTATTACATGTATATAAATACATGTATAGATGACATATCAGATATGTACATATTTGCAGATATGTGTGTGCATGAAATTCATTTTTATAGTTTCTCCTCTTAAGTTTTCATAGGTGACTTTGAATTCTTGTCTTTTCCTCCCAGGTATGAGCCACCTCATTCAACTTGGGGTTGTCAGCTAATTTTCCAAGGTCACTTTCTTTCTTTCATCATTTTAGTCACTGAAGAAAATATTAAACAAAATCAAGTTCAGGATGAATAACACTGGGATGCTAGAGCATTTGTCCTCTCAGGTTGACATAGAACTATTGACCATTATTTTAATGTGTGTGTATGTGTGTGTGTGTGTGTGTGTGTGTGTGTGTGTGTGTGTGTGTTTTGAAAGTTGCAGAGGAGGCTATAATGTACAGAAGAAAGAAAACTGAGTTTTAAGTCAGGCAGAAGTGAGATCAGTGTCAGATAATTGCCTTATGGCACCTCCTAGCTATATGACTCTAGGCAAGACAGTTAACCACTCATTGTCCTCTCTACATATATAATTTGCAGAATAACAACCAATTTGAATTTCTACAGAGTTTTTTTTTTCCTTTGGGAGTTTGTGATATTTTGAAATCATAGGCTTGGATCTTACATCCCCACCTCAAATGAGAAAAGAACAATCATAGAATCACCAAATATCAAAACTGGAGAGGACTTCAGATACCTAACAAATTTCAGAATGAATCTCCTCTATCATCCATTACTCAGCAGAGTCATCCATATTGTGCTTAAAGAATTCTTACTTATTCAGCCCTTTCTCAATTTTAGGTGGTTTGTTGTTATATCATGCTGTGAAGTAGGATAATAAATTTATGAAGCTTAATACAAAAGGCTACAAAGCCTTCAGAAATGATATTTCATGCCATTTCAGCATGTACCACATTTGAATTAGCTGCACCTGGCGTTAATGGCACCAGCTATCTCTTCAGAAATTATGAAATGAAATTGCAAACTGCTTCAGAAACATTTCAATTAGCATGACGGTATTAAACTGAGCCATTCTCTTTGAGAAAACATGCCTCCACACTGAAACACTGTCCATACAACTGCAGAGTAAGAAATGTCTTCTGCTCAAAAGGAAAATTATAAACAAGATTTTCCTCAGATGCTGTTTGAATCCTTTTCTCATCTCACTTAATTACTAAGTAGGATGAATGAAAAGGCACCTCATGAAAGTGCATGAATACAAGTATTTCTGCCTTGTGTTCTTGTTCAGTTCTGCTCTAGAAATATAAAGGGTTCCAAGAGGTGTTTATGCATGTGCATGTAAATTAGGCTGATTATATAGTTCTTCTGCTTTTTTTATGAACCTCAATTACTTTTGAAGCCATTTTATTCACCAGCTTTGCACACAGTTATGTACACAGTAGGCACTTTATAAGCATTTGCAATATTAAATTGAATTTGCTTAAGGAGAATCTGTGAAGTTTGTGATTTCTGAAAATATTTAAAACTCCTAATCATGGAAAGGATATTAAAAGTATAGCTTCAATTATATGATTATACAATCACAAAGTTATAGAATTTTAGAGCCAGAAATGACATTAACATCCTTTAATCATAAAAAACAGCACTAAAGCTATGAACCCTCAAAGGCTATCTAATCCTCCATCATATTCCCCCAGCCCATTTTTGACAGATGAAGAAATTGGTAAAACAGATTTTGTTGTTGTTATTGTTCAGTCATGTCCAACTCTTCCAGACTTCTTTTAGGAGATATCTTGGCAAAGATACTGGATAGTTTGCCATTTTTTCTCCAAGCTCATTATACAGCTGAGGAAACTGAGGCAAACAGGCTTAAGTAATTTGCCCAGGGTCAGATATCTAGTAAATGTCTGAGGATAAATTTTAACTCATGAAATAAAACAGATATTAAGTGTCAGACATGGAATTTTGGCCAAGACTCCAAAGTGATCTTGATTTTATTAATAAGAAAACTAGGTCCCATAGAAGTTAAATTATATTCTCTAGATAATCTAACTAGTTGGTGGCAAATCCAAAACTAGAACCAAGCTCTGACAAAATTTCATCATTATTGTGTTTTCTTTACTATAAAAAGAGGATATTTTAAAACCATATCAGAAGCAACTGACATCTAAAGTAGATGAGTGGTGATGGTTATCAATATAAGCCTTGGTCACTTGGTACCTGATAAATTTAAGATTCTGCATTTTTAAAATCTTCTTAACATTTGAATGTTATTGTCAAAACCTTTTATTACATATTTGTGATGAAAAGTATGAATTAAATTTCTGATCAGATGACCACTGTATGCTAACAAGAAGCATTTTCCAGCTGAGTAAAATAATAAACCTATTTACTCTTTATGGATGAAAGAACACATTAACAGCAGATGCCTTTGGCCATATGCTCTGGAATAGAAAAGGTCATCTTCCCTTTACTATCAACTCTTTAAATAAACTCTATTTTTTAAAGGAAGAGTTAAACAAAAGTATTCTGAGTCTATTATCTGGCATTTGCAAAATGAATTGAGTATCTATTACATATAGGCCTGAAGTTCATAAGGAAAGTTTCTGGAATCAAAGGTAGTGGATTTAGTTGTTTCCAATAGGCCTTTTTTACCTGAATGACCTTAGACAAATCCTCTAACCATCCTAGCTTTAGTTTAATTATCTATATATTAGGGAGTGGACTAGATAGTGACTTAAGTTCCCTTTACAACTTTATTTTCATGAATCTATTTCTATTTCTGTATCTTAATTTGTATTTATATAGAAAGGAAGAACAAGCTTTTAGCAACTGAACAAACAAATAAAATAGAAGGAAATTATTTTACATAAACAAACAAACCAACCAGGATATTTAAAACAGGGAATATCTGGAAACTATGGAAGAGGAGATGATAAGGCTTTTCCTCTCTATCTCCCAGGTTTGTCAAAAAAAAAAAAAAAAGGTTTGTAAATCTTAAAGTAGCCAGTATATATTTAATTGTAAGGCAAGTAAAATCTCAGCAACAGGGCCACTTATGATATATTTTGGATGACATTTACTGCTTACTTTTGGAATACCTGCTATAAATAAGTCATTTTGTGAAATGTTGGGGAGAATATAAAGAAACATATGATAAAGACCTTAATCTCAAAGTATTTGCAATCTAGTCAGGAAGACAAGAAACAAATATCTGAAAAACTAATAATAATTTGTAGAGCATAAAAATGATACAAGATGGGAGCATAAGAAATGGCAGGACATGGTTATTAATTTTTTTCTAATTAGTGAAGACCATAAGGATTATTCAAAAATAGGAAAGCTGACTGAAGTGATTTGGCAAGGACAACTGAAAGAGGAGTTACTTGAATTGGGCCTTAAAGAATAGGTATTTTAAAGAGATTATTTGATTGATAGTAACTCATAAAATATATAATTATATATTAAGTTTTATGAAATGTTTTGTATATGTTACCTCATTTGATCCTCATAATAAGCTTTCAAGGTATATTCGAAAAGTATTTTAATTCCTATTTTATGGGGCATATTCGGGGAGATTAATTGCTTTGCCTGTGGTCGCACAACTATTAAGTGGCAAAGGAAAGATGCAAACCCATTCTTCCTTTGACTTTAAAGCTAGCACTAGTGTTATGCCATGTGCTTTCCACAAATAAGTGAAGAAAGAAAACACATTTTCCCAAACTTTTGCCCTGAGTCTATAATGGAAAACAACTGAGACACAAGAGCTGCCAAAGACATTTGCTCACCTCTCATATGTGTTTTTGAATGCTACTCTAACTTTTGTTCAAACCTTTTCACATATAAATGGATCTTTTTTCATTTTTCATTGATTCATTCACATTGATTCACTCATTCAATGAATGGATTCTTTCATTTTACTCTCTTTAAAACTTGGGCTAGACTACACAGATTGTGTTTCTAATGATTTCAAATAATGCCAAAGGCAAGAACCTCTTAGCTTCAGTGATGCTTCATGGAGCCTACCTCCAAAGTACTTTTTGGTGATTATAAAGCCTCTGCATTCTGCATCACAATGAGAAAATTGCTATTTGTACTGACTCTATATTCCTACTGGCATGTGGGCATTTGGGCTCATTATGTACTTCCCTCTGCTTGGCAGAAATATTTCTGCCTTTGAATTATGATTGTTTCCCCTACACACAACCACACAAACGCACCTTTTCAATTCCTTTACATGTAGATGTCTTGTTTTATGGATGCTTTTTGCTTTGATGAATGAGCAGAATAACATTTTGCTTTTGGCTGAGACTGATACTTTGAAGACTAATAGCTGAAATAAGCTTTCCTATGAGAAAAAAATGAAATCAATGAAGAAATATTTGCAAAGTTTTTACTAAGAGTTATATCAGTACTTTGGGCAGTACAAAGATAAGGAAGGTCCTTAATCCATTCCTTAAGATAGGAAAAATAAGGTATTTGGAAAGATGACTTGATAAACAAGGTGATGTATATAAGTGTAGTACAGATATCAAAAAAGCTGAATGTATCATTCCAAGAGGGATATGAAGAAACTTCCCAAAAGGAAACTGAAGCAAATAATCCAAAACATATACTTTTTAAAAGAATAGAAACTTTAAGCATTTTCTTAATGATTTATTTTGTTTTTACTTCACTGCTTTTTTTTTTAATCTACCATCCCATGCTATATACTCTCCAAATTGAACCCTTCCGTATAAGACAAGAAACCATTGATGCAAAAACACCAGATATAGTCTAGACTAGCAATGCATACAAAATTCTGCCCTGGTAGTGCTCTAAAATTAATTATTATTAATAAGATATATGATATAATTAATAACATAATTATTGCTCTAATATGAATAGGATGGATATATTTCTTTCTCTTCTTATTATCAATAATAAATTTCACTTAGGAAAAGGAAAAGGAACTAGCTGTGAAAGACCTACCAAAGAACAAACTCTTGCAATTGTTAAATCCATAACATAATTATGTTAAACTTTCAAACAACAATTAATACTCCTCCTTAAACAATTACTCTCAAAAATCAGGAAAGCAAGTACCATATCAGATTCCTTTATAAGACAAATATAGTTGTCATACCTAAACCATGAATGATAAAGCATTGGATAAGGATTATAGAGCAATATCAATACAAATATCAATTCAGAAATTTTAAATTCTTATCAGATGATAGAGATTCATCCAAAGAAATCATTTTCTTTTGATCATATTAGATTTATATAAGAGGTACAAAGATATTTCAATAGGAAAGCATCAATATAACAGTATGAGGACAAAAATATACAATCCTAAAAAATATGGGGGAAAATATTTGGCAAAATATATCATTTATGCTAAAAAAAAAAGAAGAAAAATATAAACAGAGATTATTGCACAAAGACTTTTGGAAACTTAGAAACTTAAAGGTCAGAAACTTAGTTACTAAGTGAATAGTTATGACATTTTATATATAAAATTAATTTATTTCAATGTAAGTAGTAATAAAAAAATTAATGTTCTTACTGAAGTCCAATATTGTTTGTGAAATTATAATATACCTTTTGAAATTAATAGTGGCTTAAAACAGTTCTAGAAACACCTAAGAATTTGGTAGCATAACAAAAATACTGGATACTAATGGAAGAATACAAAGTTCATTCTTCTTATACTCTTAAGGCTTGTATCTAGATTAGAGGAATGAATGAATTTTACTTGGCCTCAGTGTTTAGAAAATGCAAAAGAGTCTGTTTACTTGAAATAAAGGGGGAAAGATGCCCCAGTTTGAGTAATTCAAAATTCTTAAATTCATTACTGTGGTGGTTCAGTTATATTTGATTCTTCATGGCCCCATTTGGGATTTTCTTAGCAAAGATACTCAAGTGGGTTTACCATTTCTTTCCCCAGCTCATTTTAGAGGTGAAGAAACTGAAGCAAACAGGGGTAAATGACTTGCTCAGGATCACATAGCTAGTAAGTAAGTATCTGAGTTGGGATTAGGATTTGAACTCTCCCTGACACAAGTCCCAGTGTTCTACCTATTATACTACCTAGCTTCCCCTTACTAAAAATCACAAAGCAGAGTCTAGATAATTACTGTAAAGTGATGCTGTGGAGAGCATTGGATTCTTGTTCAATTCTGGGTTCAACTAGATTAATTCTGAAATCCAACTCTAAAATGCTAAGATTTCCAACAATGAAATATCTGATTAATGTATCTAAACTGAGTGATTAAAGAACCTGTTTTCTTCTTCTCACAAAACTTTAACAATGAATTTGGACCCAATCCATCTAATTATTTAAGGAGAAACCAAATATGACCTTCCAACTTCAGTGGTGTGCAGCCCATTCAAGTATCATTGTCCTGCTGTGGGTGATGATAACTACAAGTAAAAGGACAGTCAAATGAAAGCAAACAAATCATGTCTTCAATTGCCTCAAGTCAACTTACTATTTTCATATTAACTCTGAATTTTAATCATGACCTTCCTTAAAGCAGAAGCCAATGGAAGTTCTGTTAATGAACTCTAAAGTTTTCATTGAGCCTCTAGAGAATAGGCAAAGTCTCTAAGTCAGCATTTTACCGCTTGTGCCCTTCTTGCCAAACTGGGACTAGATAATTGTGCCTTGTGCTTCCATGTCCTTTATTTTTTAGGATTGCTTTTTGGTGCGGCTGAGTATCTGTGATATTACTTTGCAGAGGTGTCCATAAATAAATCTGAAAGGCACGTTTCCTCTAAGATGTGGTTCATTCTTCAGAATAAAAAAAAATGCAGCCCCATTTCTTTATAAATGTACCCTGGAGAAGCAGGGACTATTTCTTTTTCACCATTTTGTAAAATCCACACCAAATGCTCAATATCGGTTGTCAAATGACAGCTTTTATCTGGCACTACTGGCTGTTGTTATCATACAGTAGCTTTATTACACTTGACTATATAAGTACAGGATAGGGAAAGCATTCCTAGATACCAGTTAATGTAAAAAAGACCTTAGGGTTTTAGAGAACTGTAAGCTCAGAAATGAGTCAACTATATGACATGACAGCTAAAAATGTGGATCTGGTCTTAAAGTACATTAATAGAACTATAATATCTGGAGCAAGGGACATGACAGTCAACTCAATAAACATTTTGTATACAAGGCATTACACAATATGCTTAGCTGTCTTCTAGGGCTGATTAAGCCACATCTCAAGTATTATGCTTAGATCTAGGTATCACATATCAGGAAGGACATTAACAAATGGGAAAATAAACCAGGGAAAAATCACCTGAATTAAAATCTATTAAAAATTAGAATCCTTTTCAGGAACTGTGACTCTTTACCATGGAGAAGAGGGTTTATAGAAGGACATGACAACTGTCTTTCAGGCCTTAACAGTTTTAGAATAAAATGATTTTGGACTTATTTTTTATTCCCAGAGTAATGAGTGGGTTTTTAAAAAGCAAATTAATAGCTTGTTATAGATATCAGGGCTCTCAAATTAGAAAGGACTTTGAAGAGCATATAGTTCAATTTCTTCATTTTACAGAGGAAACTAAAGCCTAGGGGGTCAAAGAACTGGTCCAATGTCATACAAGGACCAAGCATCAGAATGACATATAAACCCAGGTTCTCTGACTTAAGAGCTAGTTCTTGTTCTATTGTACAAATCCTAACTAATGGGGCTTCCAATATACTTGGGAAAACATTCCCTAAGAAGAAGTGATTTAATGTGAGGCAGTGGAAAGAGATCCAGTCTCAGAATCTAGAAGTCCTGTATTTAAATCTCACCATTATATATAATGGCTATATATAGATGTATACAATATGTGGATACATATATATAGGCTATATTATTAGAGAATTCCTCAGATTTAGAGATTTTCAAGGGGTAAGTGGATGAATACATGCTGGAAATGTTTTTAAAGTGTTTACTTCTCAATTATGGGTAACATTAAAGAACCTACAATGTCTCTTCAGATTCTAACATTCTGTGATTCTTCCTTTTTCTTGAAATAATGAAGTACACTTTTATCATTTTAATTAGAAGTGATCACATTTATTTGGAAGTTCATTGTTCATAAACACTTCTTATTCTCTTTTTATTTTTACAATTAACCCATGAAATTGAGTGGTGTAAATATTATAAAGACAAGAAGGTGACAATTAGAAATGTTGTGGGACTTATCCAAAAACTCACAGCCAATAATTGGCTGGGCTGAAAACACAAAACATAGTCTTCTGTTTGTGCTGGTTTAAATACTGATTTGTAAAATTGTGATCCAACAGTTTAGAGATTGTTGTGCATTTGAAAAATCTAGAAGATTTATTTATTTCAAGAAATAAATCTATCACTTTTTTGTGCAAAACACTGTATGGCATGCTGAGAGAGATAAAAAAAAAAATTCAATGAAAACTTGAGGATGATCCTTATAGACATTACCATAGAGATCTATAACATATTTGTAAATAAGTTCATTTTCAACATGGTATAAATCAAAGTGTTATGTAAGTATCAAAGACAAGTATCGAACCTCATGAATTCCCTGAGGAGGATTTTTATTTGTTATGCTCATCAGAAAGAGGAGTAGAAAGATACATTAAGGCAGTGTAAATGGATACAAGTCATAGATGAACCTTAGAGGGGGCAAGTACAGGAAATATATTAACACAAATAAGGATAATATAAAATATTCTTTTCTTTTAGTTAAATTAGTTAAGTTAGTTAAATTTAATTTATAAAGTTTAAAAAAATCTTTTAAAATGAGGCTTCAGAAGGATACAGTGAAATTTAGTAGTAATTTAGAGCTCAGTGCCCAAATTGTTTTGCAATAATATTGTTTTATAATAAACGATCAGCAGGATGATTTTAGAGGGGCCTGGAGAGAGTTGCATGAATTGATGCTAAGTAAAATGAGCACAACTAGGAGAATAATGTACATGGCAACAACAATATTATCTAACAATCAATTCTGATGAACTTGACTCTTTCCAACGAGATGATTGAAGGAGTTTCAATGATCTTGTCATAAAGAGAACCATCTACACCCAGAGAGAGCTGTGGGAACTGAGTGTGAATCACAACATAGTATTTTCACCTTTTTTGTTGTTATTTGCTTGCATTTTTTTATCCATTTTCTTTCCTTTTTGATCTGATTTTTCTTGTGTAGCAAGATAATTGTATAAGTAGGTTTACATATATTGAATTTAACATATTTTAGCATGTATAACATATATTTGATTGCTTGCCATCTAGGAGAGGGAGGAAGGAGGGGAAAATTTGGGACACAAGGCTATACAAGGGTTAATGTTGAAAAATTATTTTATTCATTCATATGTTTTAAAAATAAAAAGCTTTAATAAAAATATTTCGGGTTGCTTGAAGATACACAGAATATAATTCTGGCCAAATAAAAGTAGGGTTTTTTTCTTGTTGTTATTATAATTGTCATTATTGCAGTATGGTTTTAGAAGGGAAAGAAATGGTCAATTTAAGGAAATACAAAAGGCATTGATGTTGAAAAACTGCAGAAACTGTGGCAGTTTTGAGCATTCTAATTCAAGAAGAGAATTCCAGTCCAAGCAATTACAGTTTAGTAGTATATGCAGTTATTTTCTGTTTTCCCTCCAATGTTTTATTTTGCAACTACCTGGGGAAAGCCAGAATGAAAGCAGTTTAGTGAAGTACAATTGGTTTCTACCAGGCTAAACTTAAAGTATTTAATACCCCCAAGCTGTGAAAGAATAAGGAATGAAGGGAAAAGGAGAGAGAAGAGATTTCAAGGAGGAAAAGAGGGAGGAAAAGATAAAGAGAAGAATCAATGGAGCACAGGAAGCAAGACAGAGAAAAGATAGGGGAAAAAAAGAAGGAGAGGCAAGACAGGATTTTATAGTTTGTTCATGTCCATTTATGGAGCCTAATGGCATTGTCATCTCTGCTGGATTAACACAGGCAGGAATAATGAAGAAAAACAATACATTCATTTTAACATAACACTCAAGATTCTGGGATGTTTTCAATAAAATTGATCACTCTTTTCAAGTACTCAGTTTATTTGAAGTCTTCAATTACTCTATTGTCTTCCCTGGTAAAGATAATTGAAAATACCAACAGAAAAAGTTATTATTTCTTTTGCTTTCTAATGGTATGGTGAAAATAGAAAAGGATGGGGAATCAAGAAACTTTGCATCTAGACACAGCTTTAGCACTGATTAGCTGTGTGATCCTGAGCAAATGGTAGCATTTCTTTAGATTGTTATCTATAAAATGAGGCCAACCTGAATTAGATCCTAACTATATGAGAAGTCTGGGGACTGTTTTAATAGCTACCTATCTTCCTATCACTATTGATTTGCAATTGACTGCCAACAAGTTTTCAACTTTTAGTCTTACAATAATTCAGCTCAATTTCACTTGTTTTATATATACCAGCACCATGATTTTTTTCTTGGGATTCACAAACAAAAATGAAAACAGTTCTTGTCTTCAATAAGTTTACTTATATTGGGGAGAAGCAACATATACACAGATAATTATCATTTGATTTTTATACCTTTTATAAATTTTCCATTTGTTAAGTATTTGCAGCAGAGGAAAGGGAAGGTTGCTAATATAAGTTTAGATAAGTGAAAAAAGGCTTTGTGTAGCAGATGGCATTTGATATGATACTTGAATTTCAAAAGGCAGAAGTAAAAAGAAGGAGAGAATTCCAGACATAGGAAATAATTTTTACAATGAAACAGAGATAGGATATGTAATATTATTTAAAGAGAAGAATGAATAGGCCAGTTGGGTAGTAATGTTGAGTGCCTGAAGGAGGGTAATGTGATGGAAATGTGAAAGCATAAACTAGAAGCAGACTTATTATAGGCATTGATATTAATGGAAACAACACAAATTTGAAGTTGATTCTTTTATCTATTAGATTCTGAACATGTGGCCCCCTCTGACTTATTGGATATCAGCAAATAGAACTTGAATAATTATTTGCCAGGTATATTATAGAGGAAATTCTTGTTTGGATTTGTTAACCTCTGAGATCCATTCTAACTGTTTGATTCTAGGAAAATACTTAACTACCTAAATATTACTTATGGGTTTATGCAACTTCTAAAAAGCAATGATGCTATCTTCTAATTCTTCTTCATAACCATACTCTGTCCCCAAATAGCAGTATTCTGTAATAAATAGGCATGATAAATAACTTTAATTTCACATCAGAATTACAAATCATGTTATAGTATACATGTTATTGTTTAGCTAACTTTAATAGCTATGGTAGAGAGATTAACTCCTTAGAAGCTACAAAAAGAAACACACTCTTTTTTTTGTTTGTTTTTTAATTTTATTTTGTTTTTTATTAATTTTTATAATTATAACATTTTCTTTGACAGTACATATGCATAGGTACAATTCTTTTTACAACATTAACCCTTGTACTCCCTTCTGTTCCGAGTTTTTCCCTTCCTTTCCTCTACCCCCTCCCCTAGATGGCAGGCATTCCCATACATATTAAATATCTTATAGTATATCCTAGGTACAATATATATGTGCAGAACCGAATTTTGTTGTTGTTGTTGTTGCAAAGGAAGGATTGTATTTGCAAGGTAAAAATAATCTGGGAAGAGAAACAAAACAAAACAAAACAAAAATAATGCTCACAGTTTACACTCATTTCCCAGTGTTCCTTTTCTGGATGTAGCTGATTCTGTCCGTCATTGATCAATTGGAATTGGATTAGCTCTTCTCTATGTTGAAGATATCCACTTCCATCAGAATACATCCTCATACAGTATCATTGTTGAAGTATATAATGATCCCCTAGTTCTGCTCGTTTCACTCAGCATCAGTTGATGTAAGTCTCTCCAAGCCTCTCTGTATTCCTCCTGGTCATTTCTTACAGAATAATAATATTCCATAACATTCATATACCATAATTTACCCAACCATTCTCCAATTGATGGACATCCATTCATCTTCCAGAAACACATTCTAAAAGAAAAAAATTCAACCTGTAACTTTGCCATCTAAACTCTTGTGTTTTGGAGTTGAAAATATATTTACAATAATTCAAGAAAGATAGCTTTAACATCTTTGCTCTTATCCTAAACATCAAGTATTCTGTAATACTTGATCATTTGTCAAGTTTTCCTTTAGATTTCTCATATGTAATAATAATGTCTCATATTTCTACAGTATTAATGGATTACAAAGCACTTTCTTTACAACAAAGAAGTAGAGTAGGTAAAGGATTATTATCCCTTTCTTAACCAATGAGGAAACTCAAGTTCAGAAATGAAGCGTCATTCCCATTATCAGATAGCTAATGAGTAGCAGAGTTAAGCCTTGAGTCTTCTGATAACTACTACCTATGATATGGTAGGGAAAAAATTTCATATTTCTTTCAGCTGCCAATGACCAAATGAATTTATGTCTTTATTATTCAAAGTCTGCTGCTCTTTTAAGGACACCATACTGTCTGCTCTTTGTATTTTCTGTCAGGATGCTGAGATTAGCAGAGTATGTGTATGCACATGTCTGGCATGCCTTAGAATCTGTCAGCTGTGTTTAGAACAAAGTTTTGACTGCAGTTTGTCAATCATTATCAAGCTTATACTGACATGTAAATGATCCATACAACATTAAAATAGGGACCAACAGCATTCAAAGAAGTGGAGCCAGGATTAACACATAAAGTCTAGTAGAAAGCCATGAAATTCCCATTTAAGAGTTGAACCAACATTATTCCTGCAAAGAGAAGGGGATAAAGATTTGTAGGATTGGGACAGAGAAAAGCTGCAAATAATTTTATTTTTCAAAACTCAAGCAAAAAGAAATGAGTGAGTTTATTTTTTAACTATGTTTTAACATACAAAGGTCTTTCACTGAAACTGAGAAATAAGCTACTTAATATTTCTGATAGAATGTTCTAGTGGTAACTGAAAAACTTGTGTTATTACAAATTGAACTCTGAATCCCATTTTCTGGGCCAGGGATTTGTTGGAAAATGAATTAAGTGTGGTAAAATACCCAAAGCAGTCTTAAGCACAGACAGGGCAAACAATGAAAACACATGGTATGTCCTCTCCCTCCCCAAGCAATCCTCCTAATAGCCAATTAAACTATTTTTAATATTTAAAAACTCTAAAAATTGTTCAAAGAATTGTTTTATGTATATTAATGTGTTTCCAGTTTTATTGCAGATGCTTACTAGAGCTGTTTGTCCTTAAAGGACCTGCCCTATTTGAACTTCTGTTTCCTCATCTGCAAGATATGGATAATAATATTTGTACTACCTATCTTGATTGGAGGAAAGTGCTTTGTAATCCTTTACAGTGTGGAAGTAGCAATTTTTATTATATAAATGTAAGCTATTATGGTTATATAACTATGAGCAATAATTATTATTATCTGTTTATACATTGACACCTGAATAAGATGACTCATCATCTTATGGTTCTAGTGGTTCTTGGGATATCTCCCAAGATTCTTTATTGACTTTCAAAACAAAAAGATTAGGAACTCATCTCTCACACATCAATGGGCCCATCATTTCCTTAATATAGATACTGGCTGTATTAATACAACTAATAACCTATTCATTACATATTATTCTTGTATGTATCCTTCCATAAATCCTTCATAGAAGATTCGCCCTATGTTAAATTCTATTCATTAAAGGAATTCTTCATTTCATGGAAATTAGTGATGTATTCAGTGAAGTTGTACATCCACTATCATTTCTTCTCATAATTGGTTAACTTTTTTTCTCTGTCATACATGTGACAGATAATATCTTTCATGGTTGCATTTTCGTTCTTCCTTAGTTCAGTCACCTGTCCAAGAATAAGAGTAACTTCATAATGCACCAGTCAAATACTTTCTTCTTTTGCTGAAAAGTAGGTTTATTTAGGAGAAGAGATAAAATAGGCACCAGGAATAATAAACATGAAATAGATCCAGAAGAGCAATAGGGTTACCAAGAAAAGAAATTGGAAGGATCCATTAAAGGAATATGCCATTGACTTGCAAGTTAGATCCATAGAAGATTTTAACAGACTAACCTGTTAGCTAGAGTAAGGAAAAAGACACCATTAAAAGAAAGGAATTATGAGGAGGGGGAGAGAGTACCTTAAAGTGGGCTTAATCTAGAAAAGGGTTTAGTAAAGATATTCCTCAAGATAAGATCTTTTATATGGAAAATACAGCCTTGGGGGTTTCTCAGTACCACAGAAGAATTTGTTAGTTCAGAGGGACAGGTCAAGATGGAGACAGAAAGAATGCCTGGCATCAGATCTGTCTAAAACTTGCTAATCAAACAGGATGGAGTTTAGGAGACAATGATGAGCTTTTGGAGGCCAAATCCAGAGACACTTATTATATTTGATGAGTATAGAAGCTGTACAGAAACTGGGAGTGAAATACAGTGGCCAGTGGGGGAGAGATCATAGTTTTTTGTGTTTTGTTTTATTATAGCTTTTTATTTACAAAACATATGCATGGGTAATTTTTCAACATAGATCCTTGCAAAACCTTCTGTTCCAAATTTTCCCCTCCTTCCCTCCACCCCATCCCCTAGATAGCAAGTAGTCCAATATATATCAAATATGTTGAAATACATGTTAAATCCAATATATGTATACTTATTTATACAGTTATCTTTCTGCATAAGAAAAATTATATCAAGAAGGAAAGAAAAGAAAAACTGAGAAAGAAAACAAATCACAAATAAATAACAACAGAAAGAATGAAAATGCTATGTTGTGGTCCACATTCACTTCCCACAGTCCTCCCTCTGGGTGTAAATGGCTCTCTTCATCAGAAAACAGTTAGAACTGCTTTGAGTCATCTCATTGTTGAAGAGAGCCACATACATCAGAATTGATCATTGTATAGTCTTGTTGTTGTTGTGTATAATGATGAGAGACCATAGTTTTGTGATACCATAGTAGTACAAATTCAGGCCACAATAGTAAAAATTAGCACAAGGATATTTTTCTCCTTACTCTTACACTGCGTAGTATGTTGTTTGGGTTCATTCACTCCAAGAAACAGTTTCCCTCAAACAACTGGGGTCTAAAGTCCTTTGAGATATGGATTGATGGTTTAATCTTCTGAAACTACTTTCTCCTGGGAATAGGTATAGAGCTGAATCATCCTACAGGGTCCTAGTTTGGAAAGATGGTGAGCTTGAGTGTGAACCAGGAGTCAGATCCCTGAAGCTGGTCGATATAGCTGTCTAGTGCTGATCATTTGAATTGAGCAAAGCCTAGAAAAAACAAATCTAACAAGCAGAGTTTAAGGACAGTAGGATTGCAAACAGTAAATGAATCGCTAGGGTAGCTAAGGATACATGGGCCATTGTTCAAAAGGACTTAGGCATTAGGTAGAAAAAATACAAGTAGGCTTTGTCTACTGGCCTTGAATGCACAGATTCATCACAAGTCCTTTTTAGTGGTAATAGCTGTACATGAACTTTGAGGAAGATCAACAAATATAAACACAGGCTAAGAAGAGTAATATAAAAACATCCTAGTTTCTTATCTTTTGAATGTAATATTAATTTTCTCACTCCTTTTGCTTGTCATTCTAGATGCATCAGAATAATACAGCACTAGAAATATTAATTTCTTTCTTACTATTTATGGTTAGGAATCTCAGTTTAAATATTGTCTTTGATATTTGTTAGCTATGTCACAACAGCAGAGTCAATTACCATCTCTGATTTTATCTAATATCATCTAGTACATTAAAGAATGATTGTGATGTATATTCTTTATAGGAACCCTCACACTGATAAAATCCCACATCATTAATGCATTGATAAAGACAGAGTATGTTGGATCAGTGTTGGTGAAAATGCAGGTATGCAAGTGAGGAAGAGTCCAAAGAACTGCTCAGTGAAAGGCAGAGCCAAAAAGAACTTGATGACAACTAGGAATAAAACAGATAGAGCAGTGGGTTTGGAGTCAGGAGAACCTGAATTCACATCCTGTCTCATAAATTTATTAGCTGGGTGACCCTGAACAACTCACTTAACCCTGTTTGCCTCAGTTCTCCATCTGTAAAAAAATAAAACAGAACAAGACAAAAAAACTGGAGAAGGAAATGGCAAACCACTCCAGAATCTCTGCCAAAATCACCTCTAATGGGGTCATGGAGTTGGACATGATTGAAATAACTCAACTGATGTTGAGTCTCAATGAAGAGATTTTAGAGATCTTCTACTCCAATGTCATCAACTTAACAGATGAAGAAATTGAAGTTCAAGGAGGTGAAGTTACTTGGCCAACTTCATACAACAAACAAATAGTAGTGCCAATACTTGAAAATTAGCATGAATGTGGACCTAGTACTTCTTTTTACTATACAATGCTGCCTCCTCTACAATTCTTTCCCCAGTGGCTTGGATCACCTGTATTATGTGTTGTGTAAATAAGCTTTACATGTTGCTTTTATGATATGAAGTGTCCCATAATGTTTATTGATAATTCAGATAAACCAGGAACACCAAGACACTACAATTTCTGCTTATCTTTTCTTTTTAAGAGGATTTTATAATAGGAATTAGGCCTAATATCCAAATACCAAAGTGTGAATCTCAATTCTAATGTTAACTATGGGATCAAACGCAAATCCTTTAAATTCTCAGTTTTTCCATCTATAAAATGAGGTAGTAGAACTTAGCCTACTTATCTCACTAAGTCATTTGGAAGAAGGAGCTTTTTGTAAACTCTCAAATAAATGAAAAAAGGAAACTAGAATTTATTATGTATCTATTATTTACTAGGCAAGTGCTTTATGAATATCTCGTTTGATCCTCAAAACAACTCTGCGATGTAGATGCTATTATTGTCCCTATTTTTTCAGTTAAGAAAAAAACGAGGTAAACACAATTCAGGTGTCATATATGCCTAAGAGCAAATAATTAGGAAGTATTTGAGTAAGGATTTAAACTCAGATATTCAGTGAGCCTTCTAGCTTCCTCTTATGCTATGGAAGCATGAGCTATTATTCTTAATAACAGCACACAATAAAAAGCAAGTGGAATTTTGCAATTCAGTAGCTGTTCAAACTATTAATAATATCATTAATGACTAAATAATAAACTTGTAAACATAAACAGTTTTGAAGAACTTTTAAAATGATTCTTTAAAATGCAGTAAAATGTCGTTAAGATGAGGAGGAAAATGATCTGGATCTGATATCACTTATGAAAGCAAATTCCAGCAGAGGGAGCTCTCTCTGCCAATGGAGATAACACCTACTCTTAAATTTTATGATTTTGTAAATTTACCTGAGGACCTAAGAGGTTACAGGAGTTACCCAGTGTCACCAAGCCAATATGAGATTTGAATCCTCATCCTCCTGACTCAGAGGTTGGGTCACCATCCAATATAACATAGTGTCTCTCATTGAGATAGTATTTCAAAATTCATTCAAAGGAAATTAGTATGATGACATTTTCTAAGTAGAGATTGTATGGCAATATGGCATAGGTGAAAAGAGCCCAGATTTCTGAAAGGGGCCATGACTAAAGAAAGTTCACCTAACAAACACTTGAATAGACAAGAGGTTATCAGCTAAACTATCAGTATTTAGGCAGACAATGTCAGCAGTCTTAGAAGCCAGCTCACTGAAAGTAAGTTTCTGATTGGAGGAAAGAGGCCATTTGCTCTTTGTCTCTTTTCTTGGTGGCTGCTAAAAATAAACATCTAAGATATCTCAGAGAGGGATTTTCACTGAGAGGAACAGACAAAGTCACATCAGTGCCATTTGGTCATGATTAATTGTGTGCATATTGAGGATAGAGATATATGGATCTAATTCTCCCAAGAGGTGTTATGGATTGCAAATTTGTCAAGGCAAAGAGATATGTGTATTTATTTACATAGGAAGAATTTTCATGGGGAAGAAGTACCTGAAAAATTAATTGTCCAAAGATGTCCAAAGAATATGTTAAGATGTATATTTTGAATAAATATTTGTATAACAAAATTCACATAAAGAAGATTGAAACAGTCAAGGGCAATGTTGGGGAGTTTATATACTGTTTTGGTCTCTTGTACTTAATATATTGCTAGACATCTTCTAGTTAAATGACACATAGATATATAATCGATAAGTACATTATATTTAGTACTTTTCTTAAAGATATTCAGAATAAATAGGAATGACCTAATTGTATTGAAATCACTTTTCTCTGGCTCTTTACATACATCTTTTGGATGAATTCAATCACATTGTTTCAGTTCAATCTATTAAGTTTTCTTTGGCTAGTGAGTGATGTGAAGTAAGTCATTTGCCTGAGTATCACTTTTTGTTTTTCACTTGAGGGGAAACTCAGGCCATTCTGACATAGAGGTGACTTTTTAGGATCAGCACTGATTTGATTTGATTGGCTTGCCCCATCTGGATAGATGTGAACTGAACTGTGAAGCAGCTGGTGAAACATCCTCTCTACCAGAGACTATGGATCATTTACTCTGATTCACATCACCATAGTGCTGAACCAGATAAAAGGGAGACTTCTGATCCTATTGCATTCTCTTTTCCCCATATATTCTCTCTGTCAGATTATGTTAGCATAAATAATATACATGATAGAAAAGCAAAGAGAAATAGTTGGCTAAAAATAAATAAAACATGGGCAAATATACAGGTTTATACCCTAATTGGTATGATTTAATCAATGTAGTTGATTCTCATAATCTATCCCTGTCTGCCTATCTTAAGTCTCTCTTAACTCTATTCTTCCATAAATTTGCTTTAAAGTACATCCTAAACTTCAGGTCTTCCTCTTGGTCCACTTGATATATAGTATGAATATCAGGGTAAAAAATGAAATGTGTTATAATTATTCATTTATCTTGTTGAGATTACATCTCTCTCAAGTGACATCCTTTATAATGACTCTTCTCAATTCTTCTTAGTTACTGTGATTGAGTGTCCTCATGTTTAGTATTAGATTTCTGTGGCCTTCAACTGTAATTTCTTAAAGACTGGGGCATTTCATAACTGCCGCAAAAATAGTGTTGCTAAAATGATGGACCTTTGTTTCAAGGAGAACCTTGGTATTATTCAAAAATCTATACAATTTCCCATACTTTATCCAGATGGTTTCCCCCTTTTATTTAACTGTGAACCTAGTGCTCCAGATATTTTCAGTATTTATCCAAAGATATGTACTGCTAATCAAAATGTATGAGTGGTCATCCAATTTTATATTACATCCTAGACAACAGGAATTCTCTCTTTTCAGTTTCTTTATGGAAAGTTGGGTCAAAATCTTTTGAATGTTTACAAGTCTTATTTAGGAGGCAATGAAATTCGAAGCTGGATAAAACCAAGGTTTATAAAACAAATTATAGTCATAAATAATACTATATGCAAATACCATATATGTGTGTGTGTATCTGTGTGTCTATATATATATGTGTGTGTGTGTGTGTAATAATAATAAATAATACTATATATATATATATATATATATATATATATATATTTATGATTTTTATCTTGAACTAAGTCCAACCTAGGCTGGAGCATTTCAGATTCTAAATTATATATAGCACTTTAACATACCTACATCTGTAATATATTTAAAATTTATCTCTATTATATTTTGTATGTTGCTTCACTAACTGGTTAAAGACATAAATAGTATACTTATGAAATTTGTCACTGACAAATATCTTGAGAGACATCTGAACATAGAAGACAAATTCATGATCCAACAAGATCCTGAATGTCTAGTTAGTTGACCTGATTCTAATTAAATTAGTCAATGTAAATTGTTATACTTTGGCTTTAAAAAATAAATTGCACAGGGCCACTGGTACAATTGGGGCATAAAGCCTCCAAAAGAGAACAAATATGATGCCTAAAAGCTTTATTAGCAGGATACATGATGATTAGATAAAGGAACTGAAAATGTTTAATCTAGAGAAGAGAACATTGAGAATGTAGTAGCTATCAATTATTTGAAGCAATGTTATCTGAAGGGGAGTTATACTTGTTCTTATTAGTTTTAGAGGACAGAATTAAGATCAAAGGGCAGATGTTGCAAAGCAGCAAATGTAGACTTAGAGTCAAGGAAAAAAAAAAACCTTCCTGGCAATTAGAGATTTCCCAGAGTGGAAATGGTTTGACTTGGAAGTTGCCATACTCCCATTTATTATAAATTACCAAGAAAAGGTTAGATGACCATTTGTTGAAATATGAAAAATAATATTCTTTTCCAAGTATGGATTGAATTTGATAATGTCTAAGAACCCTTCAAACTCAGAGATTCTATTAACATAGTTGTTCAACTGAGCTGTTCAAATAGTTACCCCATTATCTCAGTACATCCCTTCTACCCCATACACCTAACAGCAGATATCATCCTGAAGTACAACTCTGTCTTTTATGGAGTACCTTCATAATCTGAAGCCTGCCTCTGATAGTCACTGGCTATGTGATCTTGAAAAAATCATTTGATCTCTCTGGGTTCAGTTTTTGCACTTATAAAATGGGGATGATAATTTTGGTGATGTCCCTGTCACATGATTAATGTGAGCCTTAAATGAGATAAAGCATATAAAGTACTTGGCAATTAGTAAAGCATTATTATACACGTCAATTATAATTAACCAATAAGAAAGACTCATGTAAATCTAAATATAGAGAACCTTTTCTGGAATAGGGAAACTAAACTTGGTATTGAGTAGCTGCTTGTCTAAAATGCACACCATAAAAATCACAGAAATCTTACAAATGTCCCACCATTGCTGCCTTTTTTTCTATTGGAGCTTTTCCAGAGCTAATTTGGCTGTCTGAAATTTTAGGAAGAAAAATAATTGAGAAGGAGCAATCTAGGAAAACTATTACTTTTCAGAATCTCAAATTTAGTAATGAATGGAATCTAACAAGACAACTTTTTGAAACTTCTTATTATCCAGTTGAAATAAATGGAAAACCAAAAAGAAAAATTTTAAGGTCACACACAGTAACAGGGATGTGATTTGAACTTAGATCTTTGAATGCCAGAGGCCCTGTGCAGAGAGATTAAGAACAACTAGATGGATTCTGGTTTTTTTTTTAAATTGGAAAATAACTGGATGAACTAAAGTTATATATGTATGACATGTCTAATCAATTTAGCATCCACTGTGTGCCAGCCACTAAGCACTGAGGATAAAAAGAAAGACAAAAACAATATATGCTTTCAAGGATTTCTTAATTTAATGAAGAGAGAGAATACATGAAAAACTCTATGAATAAGATACATATAGAATAACTTAGAGAGGGAAGACTCTGGCATTAAGACAATCAGGAAAAGCGTTTTCTTCTTTTTTGAAAAGCTTTCTTATAGAAGATGGAATTTTATCCGAGAATTGAAGGAAGCCAGGGAAACCATGAAGTAGGAACAAGAAGAAAGAAAATTGCAGACAAAGAAGACTTTGAAAATGAGCAGAATAGAACATATTTCTTTTGAGAGAAAGAGCAAGGATTGCAGTGACTTTAGATTGTATAGAAAGTAGAGGGGAGTAAAGTGGGAAAAGACTGAAAGATTGGAAAGATAAGAAGAGATTAGGCCATGAAGGACTTTAAATAAAGGGTTTTTATATTTGATCCCGGATGTAAAAAGAAATCTCCAGAGTTTAATGAATTAGGTAATGGGGATGATATGATCAAACCTGAATTTTTAGGAAGCTCACTTTGCTAACTAAGCAGAGAACGGATTAGAGAGACAAGGTAAGTAGTCTAATTAGCAGGTGATTGCAGTAGTGACATGATGAGGGCCTGCACCAGGAGGATAGCATCAACAGAGGAGAGAGAGATTATAAAACTATAATTGATAGGAATTTGCACCATATTGGATATGGAAAGAGAGCAGAGAAAACAAGGATGATTCCTGAGTTGTAAGACTGTAATTGGGAGGATGGTCTCACACTTGACAGTCCTAAGTAAGTTTGGATGAAAAGAGGTTTTTGGGGAAAAGTGAATTGTTTTATAAATATTGGGTTTTAGCTATTACAAGATATGTCTAATAGACATATTGGAAATTAGAGATTGGAGGTTAGGAAAGTGCTTAGGTAGAGATGAATGCATAAGTATTATGATCTGGCTAGAGGCCATAATGGAATCCTTGGAGATCAAAGTTATAACCAATAGAAATAGTTTAGAGAGAAGAGAGATGAAAGTTGAACATAAAATCTTGGGGATACTTAGATAAAAATGGAAATAAATACAGCGAAAGATATGTGTATCTTGCTTGTTTACTATTGAAATTTCAGGTTTCTCTTCTTAAGAACAATTCATTCTGTCTTTGTCTACCTATCATCCCCTCAATTTTCCCATTGGTTGAAGATTTAAAAGGTAGGATGTGATGTCTGGATCCATTATTTCTTGGGTGTGAGGAATTTTCAATCTGTCACCTCCTTCCACCAATTCAATGAACCAAATAAGCACCTTTATGTATGTATGCAGAATTGGAAATATTTATAAATTGGCAGACAAAAACTCTTCCACAATAGAAATTATTCTTCAAGCAAAAAAGACTTTTTAAATGCTACTAATATTTAAAATAATATATTTATTGAATTTTAAAATCATTTAAACATTTGTAAGAATAAAAATGAGAATTATATTGTTTTAAACCAATTGACATAAATATAAAAATAATATAATTTTTTAAAGTTCCAAATAGAGATTTATTCTCCATGTGTTATTTTTATATTTATGTCAATTCACCTGAAGTACTTCAAAGGCATAAAATTCCTGGATTCAAAAAACATTTGACAAAATTTATCATGAAATAATTGTTGACAAGATGAAGTTATATGTCCTGGATTGCTGTATTTTTAAGTCAATTTGTCTAAATGATATGACCACAAAAGTTGCTTCTAATGAAAAAGATGTCATTCTCAGTGGAGGACACTCAATGCATGCCTCAGGGTTCTGTCCTTAGTCCTATTCTTTTCAATATAAATTATCAATGAGTATCAAATTTGTGATTGACACAAATACTAAGAGATAAACAACATGTTGGATGACAGAATTGGAATCCCAAAATATCTATATAGACTACAGTGATGGTATGAATAAAAAATTAAGTTTAACAGGCATAAACATAAACATGCACTTGATTTTGAAAAATAATTTCATAAGGGTATAGTATGGCAGAACCAAGGGTTTTGTGGTTTTACAAGCTTAATATATGTTAAGAGAACAAAGTAGACAAATATTATAATTTAACTGATGCCACAATAAGCTATAGTGCCCAGAAAAAGAGATGTACTAGTCTCACTTTTGTTTTTCTATTAGATCACATCTGAAGTTTTGTGTGTGATTCTGAGTATTATATTTTATGGGAGGAAGAATTAAAGAATGAGATAAAAGACAAGAAACAGTGACATAGGGACCATTGCAGGGCTTTACAAATAAATATTTAACAATTTGCTTTTTTAAAATTCACATACTTTTATTATTCTGATTTAAAATAATTTTCTCTATTGCTTTGTTATTATTGTTTAGTCATTTTCAAGTGTATCCAATTTTCTGTGATCCTTTTTGGAGGTTTTCTTGGCAAAGATCCTGAAATAGTTTGCCCTTTCCTTCTCCAGATTATTTTATAGATGAGAAAACTGAGACATACACAAAAGTCATTTGGCCAGATCTGAACACAATGTTTTCCAGACCCCAGGCTCAGCATTCTAACCAGTGCACCACCAACCTGCCCATCCCTTTATCAGACAATGAACAAAACAATAAATTGAACTCAAGTTTTTAGCATTTTCTGATTTCCAAAATGAAAATGCTCACACTAAAAAAAAAATAAATAAAAATAAAAATAAAAAACATTCAACTTTAGTACATTCCTGTACCACTGTATCATATCTAATGTTGGAAAAAATTTCAGGTACAATTAAGTTTCCCTTCCACACATACCATATTACAAATGAGGAAACAAATCTAGATAAAGTGATTTGACTAGGGTCTACAGCAAACATCATAAGTGAGATTTAAGCTCCTGATGTTTGACTCTAGTCAAACATATAACACAAGGAATTGTTATAACACAAGAATTGAAAAGTTATTTAGCCAGGAAAAGAAGACAATATTTTAGGGGGGTTAGGAGAGGAGAAGTGATGCTTATTTTCAAGTAATGATAATATTAATTATTAACACCAATAATGATAGTAACTTCACAAAACAGCAAGAATGTGTGATTATCAACTATGGAAGACTTCATTCTTCTCAGTGGTTCACTGATACAAAGCAATTCTAATAGACTTTGGACAGAAAATTCCACCTGCATCCAGAAAAAGAACTTAGGAGGCAATGTAAATCAACACATGCTATGTTCTCTTCTTTTTTCTGTTTTTTTATCTCTCCCATGTTTTTTTTTTCCATTTGCTGTGATTTTTTTTCTCCCAACATGATTTATAAGGCAACATGTATTAAAAATAAAATTACTACAAAAATAATAAAATCTCATATTATTATATGCCAGACTCTGTGCTAAATGTTTTATAAATGTCATATTTTTTGTTCTTATCACAACTCTAGGAAGTAGTTTTTGTTATTTCTATTTTATCTTTGAGGAAACTGAAGCAAACCAAAGTTAAGTCATTTGTCCAAGTATTTGAGCTAAGTAAATATCTAAGCTGGATTTGAACTCCAGCCCAGTACTCTATCCGCTATGACATAGTGTCTTTTTTTTTTTTAATTAAAGCTTTTTTATTTACAAAACATATGCATGGGTAATTTTTCAACATTGACCCTTGCAAAGCCTTCTGTTCCAATTGTCCTCTCCTTCCCCCACCCACTCCCCTAGATGACAGGTAGTCCAAAACATGTTAAATGTGTTAAAATATATGTTAAATCCAATATATGTATACGTATTATATAGTTATTTTGTTGCACAAGAAAAATAAGATCAATAAAGAAAAAAAGCTGGGAAAGAAAACAAAATGCAAGCAAGCAACAACAAAAAGAGGAAGAATGCTATGTTGTGATCCACACTCAGCTCCCATGGTCCTCTCTTTTGGTGTAGATGTCTTTCTTCATCACTGAACAATTGGAATTGGTTTGAATCATCTCATTGTTGAAGAGTGTCATGTCCATCAGAATTGATCATTGTATAGTATTGTTGTTGCCATGTATAATGATTTTCTGGTTCTGCTCATTTCACTTTGCATCACTTTACATAAGTCTCTCCAGGTCTCTCTGAAATCATCCTGCTAGCCATTTCTAACAGAACAATATATTCATATTCATAATATTCATATATACCATAACTTATTCAGCCATTCTACAATTGATGGCCATCCTTCAGTTTCCAGTTTTTTGCCACTATAAAAAAGGGCTGTCACAATCATTTTTGCACATGTGGATCCCTTTCCCTCCTTTAAGATTTCTTTGGAATATAGGCCCAGTAGAAACACTGCTGAGTTGAAGGCATACAGTGTCTTTTAAAATGATTTGAGGCTATCATATGGAAGAGGGTTTATACTTATTACATGTAACCCTATAGTAAAGTACTAAGTAAAATTAGCAGACCTATATAAAGGTAGATTTCAATGCAATGTCCTGAGAAAACTTTATCAATTAAAGCAACCCAAAAGTGCAACAGACTCTTAGTATTCAACATCATCTAATGAGTTCCTCCCTTTAATGGTAGTCTTTAAGAAGAGGCTCAATAACAAATCAAATAACAAGTATTGACTATATAAAATCTATTATAGATACTAGATTACTATATATACTAAACACTACATCTACAAAGATCAAAACAGTTTCTGCCATCAAGAACATTTTCATTGCATTGAGGAAAGCACATATGAATAAATGGAAAGTGATCAAGGATGGGGATATTTGCTTATTATTCTTTCAATATAGGTTGAATTGAATAAACTCTTAAATCCATTCCGAACATGAAATTCTCTGAATTTTTGATTTACCAATAATTTAGATTTTGTACAGGAGTGAAAATACATTTTCATAAATATTTTAAAGTTCCATGATGAATTAAGTTTTTTTAAGGTACTTTCTCACATTGTTCTATTTGATCTCCCCAACAAAATTAGTAGTTAGGGAGAGCATGTATTGTTATCCACATTTTATAAATGAGACAATTAACCTTCAATTAAGTTATATAGTTGCTTAAAGTAATGACAAAAATAAACAAAACTAGGATGTGGTAAAGCAGGGACTTTGGATCTAAAAGAGCAATCTTTACATTACAAAATTTATGATAATCAAATGTTTTTTCTTTGCCTTTTGGAGTATCAGATTGCAAGCCCTTCAGTCTTTTAAAGTGGAGCAGCTAGGTCCTGGTTAATCCTGATTGTGGCTTCTTGATATTAGATTTTTTTTTTCTTTTTGGCTGCTTTCAGTATTTTCAGCTTAATCTGTTAATTCTGAAATTTAACTACAATGTCCCTTGGAGTTTTCATTTTGGGGGTCTCTTTCAGGAGATAGTCAGTGAATTCTTTCAATGGCTATTTTACCCTTTGGTTCTAGGGCATCCGGGAAGTTTTCCTTAATGATTTTCTGAAAGATGATATTTAGGCTATTTTTTCATCATGGTTTTTAGGAAGTCCAATAATTCTTAGATTGTCTCTCCTAGATCTATTTTCCAGGTCGGTTGTTTTTCCAATGAAGTATTTTACACTTTCTTCAATTAAAAAATTTTTTTTTTGTTTTGTTTGATTATTGAAGTGTCATTGAGTCATACACTTTCATTTGTTCAATTATAATTTTTAGTGAATTATTTTCTTTAGTTAACTGTTTTATGTCCTTTTGCATTTGTCCAATTGAACTTTTAAATGATGTGTTTTGTTCACTGGATTTTTTTCCATTGCACAAATTCTGTTTTTCAACAAATTGTTTTCTTTTTTAAATATATTTTGTAAGAAGATATATGATTTTTTCCCATTTCACTAAATATATTTTAAAGAATCTTCTTTAGATAATTTCTGTGTTTCTTTTTCCAAACTGTCTTGCAAAGTTCTCACTTCCTTTTCCTATTTTTCTTCTAACTTTTTTGATCTTTTTTGAATTCTTCCAAGAGAGCCTTTGGGGCTTCATCTGGAGACAATTTGCCTTTAGGAACCTCAGGGTTTGAGGTGTGTTCTCTTTCTCCATAAAAAATTATCTATAGTCAGGGTTCTTTTTTGCTTTTCTGCTAATTTTTTTTAAAGGTTAAGGTCTGCTATTATGGCAGAGGGGAGATTTTTTTTTTAAGTTTTCTCTACAGATGACAACAGCTTCATGCTGCCCTGGACCTGTATTGTTGACTTCCTTCTGGTACTGGGTGGGCATGGCCAAGTCCCACATGATTCTGGAATTCAGAGGCTCACTCTTTGCTTTTTGTATATGCATTGGATGTCTCACAGTTAATCTGTTGATACACTGGCTTCCAACCAGGATAGAGTAGCCAATGCTGCTGTATTTTGGCTAGGAGCCTATGGGTAGGTTCCCCACCCACCCCCAATTTCTGTCCTGCATCCCTTCACTGTGCCTACACTTGGCTGCTTCTCCCATGCCCAATTAAAACTGACCTTTTCTGAAATTCTTTCAAAATATCTCCTGCTGGAAATTTGTTACACTCTAAATATTTGTGGGTTCTGTCACTCTAAAACCAATTCTGAGGCTTGATCTGGTGTTGATCTGAGGAATACCAGTCAGGAAGAGCTCAGATAAAGACCTCTGTATCTTTGCCATCTTGTCTTTGCCACCCTCCCCTATATTTTTCTTTTTACTCTTTGATGTTGTACTAGCATAAATGTTCTTGCAGAGATCAATTAATTTGACCAGGATTGCCATCATTTAAATATCTTTAAAATTTAATTTTGCTTTGATGGTAGGATGGTGAAAATAAGCAAGTACCTACTTTGTGACAAGAACTGTCCTAAATATTTTACGAATATTAACTCTCTTCATCCTCAGTGAATACGACAAAATAATGCTGTCCTGAAATCTGGATGTCTACATATTCCCTGGAATATTGCTTTTATAGATAGGCATTACTCTTTGTCCCAAAAAAAAGAGCTAAACCCAAAATAAGGGAATGCCAAAATCAAAATATTAGTTCAATTTAAAATTTTATGATCTACATTGTAAGTTTATTTTCTCTTGATTGTTTTCTGAAGATTCATGTGAATGATTCACTTGTTGTAGCTTTTTAGGGGGTATTGTAATGACGTTAGACTTATATGTGTAAGTATTAGGGTATGGAGTTTTGGGGTATATGGTAAATTCATGAACTGGTTTCCTATTTTTAATTTTTGATTCTAGAAATGCAGGGTATCTTATTTATAGGGGAAAAAGCACATTTCATTCAAAATGTTCATATTGACAACACTTTAACCAAGCTGTTCTTTTTGCATCTGCTACATTTGGATGACTATGGATCATTAAAAATAATAAAATTGAAATGATGAGGCAGAGATTCTTCCTAAGCCAGAAAATTAAAAAATGATAACAAAGATTACATGTAGTGGGATCTGACCTTAAGTCAGTAAATGGCAGTCAAGCAGATTTGCCCTTCCTATGTAAAGGTAACATGAAGCTTTTGAGGTAACAAAGCAGAAAGACATGATTATAATAAGTCCTTTGATTGAGATGACATTTATTGCAAAGCCCATTTTCATCAAACTCTCTTAAGAAACTCTGTTGATCTGTTATCAACAAATTCTCCACAGTGAAGAAGCCAGTATAGCAAATGCCATTCTAAGGCTCCAGGATATAATTAAATTCTTAGAATTCTCCCCAACAAGCATTATTGTTTCTTAGGCCTGGCATGAAGTCTGGCAGTTTTCAGTGGCATCCATTTCTGCACATGGACTGAAATATGAGCATGAAGATTCTTTAGTTCAGGGATTTATCTCTGTGCCCTTGGCCTTGTTTTGTTCTTTTTTTTTTTTTTTTTTTTTTTATCAGTAAGGTGTATAAATACAAAGATGACATACTTATCCAAGTTACAAGTGACAAGAACCTGGAAGGGATAGCTAACATATTGGATAGCTAGCATCCAAAAAGACCTCAGCAGGCTAAAAGGATGGGTCAGAAATAATAGGATAGAATTTAATAGGGACCAGTGTGAAGTTTTCAATGCTTGACTTCAAAAAGAATCAGCTGCAAAATTACAGATTGATAATTATAAGACTAGGTTACAGGTCATGTGGTTAAAAATAAACATAGATGGTTGAAATGGGCTATAAAAGTAAATATGTGCCAAAAGATGGATCAACCAAAAAACTCTAATATGAATGAATGACTAAGAAAAGCATTTGTTAAATGCCTACTATGTGCAAAGCGCTGTACTAAGTGCTAAAGATACAAAAGGAAATTATTTGAAGGAGTTGTCATTCAAATGGAAGAGACAACATATATAAGAGATTTTAACTATATGTCAGATGAAAATGTACTAAAATCCTTAGGATGCAGCAGCAAAACAGTTAGAAGATCATCTCCACTGGAAAAGTCAAATATCATTCTAATTTTCAATCATTCCAGAATTCTTAAAATTTTGATAATTAGAACTTTCCTTCCCCTACCCACAAAACCTTAGTATTTGGATTGTTGTAGACATTCAGAAGCATCTTCTGAGGGGTTACTTACTAGAATAATAATTGCTACTTATAGCAATGAGAACTAGAAGTAAGATTTATAGCAGAAACCCCTAGGATTTCCTAGGGATCCTGAGTTTACCTACTGGTGATGACATTTTGTCAGGAGTTGACATTTGTGGTGGGGAGGAACATGAATCTCTTCTTCATAGACATTTGTCCCCTCGTGATAACTGTGAAACCCAGCCTGGTAGATAGAAATAGAACTGATAGTTTGATGTCTTTTCAAATCCAAGTGCTATCAAGTTCAGGATCTCAGATTGTCTTTATGAGTATCTGGAAGAAGCTGAAGATCAAGGAGGTATAAGGTATTTGACTTTTCTAGTACTTTCTGTTTCCTACTTCTCTCATAAATTTTTTGCCACTTTAAGTAATATATTTGGGCATTTGATAAGAGCAAAACCTAAGAATAAGAATGTTTCACTGATGTCTATGAAATATTAAAAGAATTGATCTAGGGCACCTTTAACAGAAACTTAATGTCTAGAATGAGTAAAGCAATCACTTTCTTGCACTCTATCCAGTCATATGAAATACTATGTTTATTTTTTTTTTCAAATAGACTGTACAGAGTAGAATATATTCAGAGAAAAGCAATCAAGACACTGAGTGAACTAAAGATCATGTCTTTTAAGTATTGTTTAAAGGAGCTTCAGAAATTAAGATGGCTAAGGTTGGAAGATATAGTAGCCATTACAAATATTTGAAGAACTAGTACATGAGAATAGGATTGTTTTTATTCTTCTTAGCCCAGAAAACAGAGGTGTCTGGGAAGTAGAGTTTGGCTCGATTATAAGGAAACTTTATTAAAAGTTAGAGCTGTTTAAAAGTGTTATATCTGTTTGGAGAAGAAATAGTTCTCCAAAACTGGAATATTCAAGCAAAAACTCAATGATCTGCTGCCAAGAATCACAGATATGTAACTAGAATGGGTGATACAGGTAGTTAAATTCAAGTATATAATTTTACATGTGGTTAAACTGAGGCTTAGAAGGGTAGGACCTAAGGATCTATGATCCTTTCTTTGACTGTTACTATGGTTGAAAAAGAAAGGGATCGCATTAATTTTTGTGGCAAAATCATGCACTGCTCATCAAATCAAATTGTTTTGCAAATAGATAAAGGAGAACTTGGGAAACCAAATAACCACTTTTCTAGTTGAGAGTGACTCACATATATAACAATTTCCACAAGAAAACCTTTCTTATATTATCTGTTACAGGCTTTAGTGAACTCTAGACAAGTAGTTCTGTTTTCCCACAAGCCTGCTCCCCAGGAGATCTACCCTGGTCATTCCCAAAGCAACAACAGTGAACTATTCCCCTGGGTTTGATAACATACAACACTAGCTTCTGAATTGTTGGTACAGTATAGTGGAAAAAATATAGGAGGATTCTGAGAAACTGAATTCCCAAACTAGAATGATCACTTACTATCCCTTTGATAATAATGAAGTTTTTAATTCCCTTTGAAACAAGTTATTAAAAATATTTTTGAATCTGAAAATGAAAGCAATATTTTCTCTATATATATCCAGAGAAGTTGCTAAGGCCAGGGGAAATAATGTATAAAATCACTTTCTAAAAATATAAAACGTTAAAGATGAATGGCAGGGATAAGATATAGTAGCTTTGGTTTTAAATAAGAAGATCCATATTTATGTTTCTCCTTTGATACATCCTGCCTGGGTGTCACTGAATAAGTTACTTAATCTGTTGCTGCTCAAGACAAATAAACAAATAAACCAAAAAATTGCAGAGAAGGTGAAAATATGCAATGATAGAGAGGTGTCAAAGAAATGCCAATGAAATCATAGAAATCCTAGGTCTAGACCAAAGTACTCCAAGTTATGTGAACAATGTGAATGGGCTTTCATCTTGCAAATGAATTTTTCCCCTTGAACTTCTCATTTGTCTTTAGAAAACACTCTCCACATTTATTTTATAGAAGCAAAATATTAAATAAGAAGAAAGGAAGGAATGAAAGAAGGAAGAATGGAAAAGGAGAGAGGAAAGAGGGAATTAAAAGAGATGGGAATGATAAATAGAGAAAGGAAGGAAGAAAAATAGAAAGTGAGAAAGGGATGGAGGAAAAGAGAAATGAAGAAAGAAAGGATGGAAAATAAGGGGGAAAGAGGAGGGAGAAAAAGAGGAGGTTAGCTCTGTGTAGGTGTGGTTAATAAGAGAGATGTGAGAAACTGTGGATGGAAAAGTACTAGCTGCCAAAGTCCCTTTTTAAAGAGTTGTTTTAATAGAGATTTATAAACATTTAATTTATGTTTCCAGCCTTGAAGTGTTACTTGACTCCACCCTCAGTCCCACCCCAATATGCAACATTACTGTTCCATTGTTTCTAAGTCATAAGATAAGCAGTCACTTTGCTTAGCTGAAGATCAAAACAAAGAAAACCTTCGTAGTCCATTTCATTACTTCTTAAATTTAAATAGAGATAGTTGTTAGTGGCTTACAAAGATTTCCACTAATTAAAGTTATATTCAAGGGTTAAAAGTAACCTGATCTACTGAACTCACATTCAGGATGAAAATTTAGTGTACCCACCATATGTATATTTGTTCTATTTAAGTATTGACCTAATCATAGCCTTTTTGTTCTTTTTTTCATGGATTAACATTTTAATAAGATTATAAAATGGAATTATAAATGAAGGAGAAAATGTTTAGTATAGGTGAACAGAACAAGGGCCATATTGTCAAAAGATTTTCAGATATTATCTGTCACAATATAAGCTTCTTGAGAAAATCCCTTTTTATGTTTGTAGACTGATGACAATGGAGTTCTTAGAATGGAAAGCAATGATGTTCACTAAAAATATGTTGCTTGTTGCTATGGGAACTATAGTTCACAAATGTTTCATGAGAAAAATCTAGTTGAAATTCGAATGGTTTCCAATGCTAATACCCAAATATTAATTATTTCTGTGTTGTTGAGTTGTTTGTAGAGGTGATGGGGGGTATTTTTTAATTTTTGTTTTGTTTTGGTTTAGATTTTTTTGGAAACAAATATCTTAAAATTACAAAACAAACAAACAAAAAAGAATTCTTTGCTAAAATCTATCTTACCATTTTAAAAATTAGTGTCGGTTGTGGAGAAAATCATAGATTCAGTTTGAATTTCTAATGATATTTTTGGGGGCTTCATGCATACAATTGCAGATGAAAAAGAAGAAATAAAATGAGATGAATTAGTAGCTTGTCATCAATTGTGACTCGCAATATTGGATTCATCTTTAATTCTTAGTTCTCATACAACCAAATACTTAACATTTCTTCCTCCCCACATCTCTTCCTTCCATTTTCCTTTCCAAAAACAGTTACTGCTCTATATTAGGCTGTCATTTATGTTACATTCTATTGTGATGGTATCTTAACTTATTTTCTTTCTTCATTTCATCCTTCATATACCTACCAAAAATTCCTTCTCTATTACAATTCTATTTGAGACTCTTGCTCAAAAACATGATCCTAATGTTTTACATTTCAAATAGACTTTTTATCTAATTCATCTGGAAGTATTCTCCATTACTGTAGCTCACAATCTATCCTTGCCTGCCCAGCCTGGGCAACCCATGTCTATGTCCATATGTTCACTTAGAAGAAGCCACTCAACTTCCTTTATTCATTTTATCTTGCTATCAGAATTCTATCAGTAGGGCATTTGAATTTCGTTATAATCACTGCATCTTTCTATCATTCTTTACTAAGTGAACTTAGGGACAGAGAATTCACTTTTCATCCCTTTAGCACGATGTATCTTTTGGTTATTTAGGAATACCAAGTTTTTATGATTTTACAGAAAACTGGCCTGAAGAGTAGGCTTAATATGTGTTTAGAATGTTTCATCTATACTCATCATAGCCAGGGTTGCTATTAATTGAATGTTTTAAAAACAATATTACTATTATATATGATAATGTAAACATCTTCTAAAGTACCTTCTGTATAATTAATGCATGTGTAATTACATATAAACCCCACAAAATGTAAGCTTCTTGATCACAGGAACTGTTTCATTTCTTGTGTATATATCATCAACTCTTGGCACATATTAAGTACTTAATGATATCAGTGGGATGAATAAAACACATTGAAAGCAAATTGTTTTCTCATCCTTGATTATTTGTAGATAATAGTAGGAGATAATTTGTGTATTTGGCAAGCAAAGGGTGCCCTATTTTGTAGATGCTTTTAATAAGAATATTTGGTAGAAGAAATTTCATCCTACATAAACACACAAAAACCTCTGACTAAAAAATGTTTGAATGGAGAATTTGGTTCATTAATATAATTGATGTATAATATTTATTTAATGTTAATCTCTCTATTAAAATGGTTTCATTTTTCATAAATCCTAAAACATTTAATTATATATATGATGCTTATCGCTGCAGTGCCTAGGTCCTGAATGAAATAATAGCTTTATATATGATTATGCTGTTTAAATAATAGACATTTCTTCTAGGTTAAATTATCTCAGTAAAAAGCCTATTGTTTTCTTCAAAGTATCAATTTATTCCAAAAGACTATTAAATTAAAACACTATCTGATGAAAATTTATTTTTTATGTTCTATTTAACAATGAAATGTGGGAAAATTTTCACACTCTGGATTATTGTCCTCTTGGATTCTACTGCTCTCTTTGGCCCTGTGAAATTATGACAAACAATGGGATGTATGCATTTCATTTGCTCACTTCACCCATAGTGCTCACTCCAATCAATTTTGCTCACATTATTGATTGAGCACTAATCAGTCATATCTACTTCACTGCTACATGAGTTAGGAAGAGGAGTTCACTAAATTCCAACTGACCATGATATAGTCTTGTTGTATGCTATAGATATGTTTTAATTTCCAAAGCATTTCTGAATAAAGAGGTTAATTTATCTTTCTTCATTCCTAGTCTTTATTCAATAGAAAAAAGTAGAATGTCAGCACAAAAGTGGTCTAAGATATTACCTAGAGCAAGTAACTGAAGGCACAAGTTGGTGATAGCGTCTTTCTCTAAATATCATGTCATACTATATGGAGAGTCAGACTTGGATTAGTCAGTTTGTGTCTTGTTTATGATACGTATTACCTGTGTGACTCTGGCCAAGTCATTTAATCTCTCAGTGAGCTAAACAGTCTAAAAATATAAACTGCAGAAAAGGTGCCAATGTGCCCTAGTAGAAGGTCTTTCTTCTTCGGTCTTTCTTCTTCGAGGCTTCTCTTTACCATTGAAAGTACAGATATGTTTTGAAGTTTATTTTTTGTTTTATTTTGTTCATTAGGACAATCCTTCATTAGAAGGATTAGTACTATCCACTGTATGAGGTCCTTTCCACATCTAAATGTTATGAATTGGTCAAAATAACACAACTAGTTAGTGGCAGAGCTGGGTATGGATTATTATTATTAAAGGAAAATATTACAGGAAAGATGATGTAGCATGCTGAAGTTCACACACCTAAAATTGGTTAAGCCAGAAATAGAACCCAAATTTCCTGACTCTATAATCTGTTTGTATCTGAGATAAACCATTTTGCCTCCCATTTCTGTTTCCCTTCTACTTCATCTGTTTTTTTTTTAATATAATTTGACATGATTTATTAGTAACTACAAATTATGGACATCTTTAATATCCATTCTAGGAAGTGACCTTGAAAAGAGCATGTATATCTTTTCAGTAATGCAGTTTTCAAGGAATATCAAACATGACTTCTTTTTTATGTCACCCTTTTAAAATTTTCAGCCTAATATAATGGAATGAATATTGGATATGGTGTCAGAGGGCTCTGGCTTAAACCTATTTTTCAATACTTACTACATCTATGACCATGACCAGGATATTTAACATCCCCTTGCCTCCATATCCCCAGCTAAAAATTAAGGAGAGTTGGATTAAATGATGTCTGACATCCATTCAGGTCCCGATCTATTATCCTCTATGTTACACAAGAATAGTGACTTTTCCTACTTGCCACCCCAGGTTTTTCTGAGACTCAAAGGAAATAATGGATGTAAACATTATTTCTATATTTCTAAATCTATCTATGGAGTACTTATTTTATACCCACTATATCCTAGACACTGTCCTAGTGCTAAGGATTAAAAGATAAAAATGAAAGCTGTGTTCAAGTAGCTCATTTGATAGGGATGACATCTAGAAGAATATCCAGAAGAAATACAGAATATAATAGGTTGGAGGACCCTTAGATCTCTTCTAGATCAATGTTCTCATTTTAGACATTAGGGAGCAGAGGTCTAGATCAAGGAAGTTATTTGCTTAAGGGCAAAAAGTAACCAAATGATTCACAGTTTCAAAGTACTATAAAAATGTAAGGTGTTATGACAATGATATTAAAATACTATACCTCGTGTTAAAGTATTGATGTCTTTTTTCCCCAAAGATACATTTCACACTTCTGTCTTTATCATTTGTGTTTAAAGGAAGTATGTTGTTGTAGATATTATTTTCTTCTGCAGCTACTGCCATATGGTAGGTTTTCCTCATATCCCTTTCTAATTCCAATGACTGTGTTTTATTTATGTTGTGATCCACACTCAGTCCTCACAGTCCTCCCTCTGAATGCAGATGGCTCTCTTTATCAGACGATCATTAGAATTGTCCTGAATCACCTTACTGTTGAAAAGAGCCACATCTACCAGAATTGATCATTGTATAATCTTGTTCTTTCTATGTAGAATACTCTCTTGTTTCTGCTCACTTCACTTAGCAGCATGTTAAGTCTCTCCAGGCCTCTCTAAAATCATCCTGCTGATTTTTTTTCTTACAAAACAATAAATATTCGATAGCATTCATATACCATAACTTATTGAGCCATTCTCCAACTGATGGCATCCACTCAGTTTACACTTTCTTGCCACTACAAAAAGGGCTGTCATAAGCATTTTTGCACACATATACAAGGTCCTTTTTCCCTTTTATGATCTCTTTGAGATACAGGTCCAGTAGATACACTGCTGATCAAAGGTCATACACAGTTTAATAGCTCTTTGGACATAATTCCAGATTGCTCTACAATTCAGTTCACAGGTCCACCAACAATGTATCAGTGTCCTAGTTTTCCCACATCCCCTCCAACATTCATCATTATCTTTTCCTGTCATTTTAGCCGATCTAAGAGGTGTATAGTAATACCTCAGAGTTGTCTTAATTTGTATTTCTCTGATCAATAATGCTTTAGAGTATTTTTCATATGAATATAAATAGTTTTAATTTTTTCATCTAAAAACTGTCCATATCCTTTGACCATTTATCAATTGAAGAATGGCTTGAATTCTTATAAATTTGAGTCAATTCTCTAGGTATTTTAGAAATGAGGCCTTATCAGAACCCTTGGATATAAAAATGTTTCCCATCAACTTATCTTTTGAGTCAGGGAAATAGCACATGGTTTAAAACCTGGACAGTACTAAAAGAGATTCCTAAGGGAAGCATCATACCCTTTCTACTCTCAATATATTGTTTTCTTCTTTTTTGATCACCTTCTCTTTTGGACTTTCATAAATCTCAAATCATATATATATCCTTAGCTCAAGAGATGAGTATAGAACTCCAAACCCAAGAAGTCTATGCAGTTCCAAGCTGTTCTTTGATCCTCTCTCCTCTAAAAGGAGTTATTAAATATATATATATATATATTAAAAGCCTCTAATTTAAAGTTCAAAGGATCTTATGAAGATAATTTGAGTTAGAGAAGTTCCAGATCTAGTGACATATTATAACACAATACAGTTAAGCTCTTAGTAAATCTTTTTTCCTGGCATCTATAACAAGTCCTGATATTTATGTGAGTTGCCAATACACAGGTTGTTATACTCATTTTACAAATGAGAAACAGGAATCTCCTTTTTCATACTTCCTTTTCCCACTTTCCATTGATGCATTAAACCACATTGATTTATTATTTCTTTATCACCACCCCCTATCCTTAGATCAAGTGAGTAAGTCAACAGTGTGATTTGGCAACAAGAAAAAGCCAATGTAATTCTATATTTGATTAAAAGAAGCATGTTGCCCAAGACCGGGGCTATGAGAATCCCACTGTTCTCTCTATACATTTTAAGAAGGATTTGAAAAACCTGCCCAGAGGAAGGACACTAAGTGAGTAATGAAGAGTCCTAAATTATGCCGTAAGAAAAAAATTTTAAAGATATGTATACAATATATGAATATTATGGAATATTGTTGTTCTATAAGAAATGACCAACAGGATGATTTCAGAAAGGCCTGGAGAGACTTACAGTAACTGATGCTGAGTGAAATGAGGAGGACCAGGAGATTGTTGTATACTTCAACAATAATACTATATGATGATCAATTCTGATGAATGTGGCCATTTTCAACAATGAGATGAACTAAATCAGTTCCAATAGTGCAGTAATGAACTGAACCAGTTACACCCAGCAAAAAAAATTCTGGGAGATGACTATGAACCACTACATAGAATTCCCAATCCCTCTATTTTTGTCTGCCTGCATTTTAGATTTCCTTCACAGGCTAATTGTACACTATTTCAAAGTCTGATTCTTTTTGTATAGCAAAACAACTGTTTGGACATGTATACATATATTGTATTTAATTTATACTTTAACATATTTAACATGTATTGGTCAACCTGCTATCTGGGGTGGGGGAAGGAGGGAAAAAATTAGAACAAAAAGTTTGGCAATTGTCAATGCTGTAAAATTACCCATGCATATATCTGGTAAATAAAAACTATTTAAAAAAGAAAGAAAAGGGAAGGGACTGTAAGACATCTTACAAAGAAAGTAAATAAAGCAATCTCTGGCTCTGGCACCCTTTAAAAAAAAAAAAGATATGTATACATTTGATCTGAAAAAGAACAGACTTAAGGGACATATGCTATTTGACTTCAAGTACAATAGTCTTGAAGGGCTATCACATAGAAGAAATTTATTTTGTTTGTTTGTCCCCAAAGGGCTGAATTAGGATAGAAGTTACAGAGAAAAATTTAGATTTGATATTAATAAAAATTCCTAGCAAGTTAAGCTGATATAGATTGAATAGCTTTACTAGAAGATTTTTATTACTATAATCACTCAAAATCTTAAGGCAAAGGCTTGCTGGATAACTACTTGTCAAATAAGGGTTAAACTAGATCATTTATCAGTTCCTTTCAAATCTGACAGTCTGTGATTAAGAACCTATAATGCAGACAAGTTAAAGGCAGGGGTAATTCCATAAATATCTTTACTATATTTTTATCACTTTATTTAGTATTATGTGATAATTTTAGTAACCTAACCCCAGCTTTTGATTGTATACACATCTTTGAATTAAATGAACACTTTTAATAGCAAAGTTTTATAAAGATAGTTAACTAATAAGTTGATTTGAATTTCATACAATTTGAAATAAAATGAACATTAATTAACAATGTTTTTTTCTGTTACCTGACACCTAATCCTTCAGAAGATAAATCTGTCAGGTGATTTTAATTTATGTAGAAAGTAGATGTAATAGGAGCATAGCATATAGCTTTTATTTTTGATATTTTACTTTATAGAAGAAACATGATCTCTACCTTAAAATTTTTGAAGAGTCATCATGTAGAAAGTAAATTTGATTTTTTAGACTTGACACCAAAAACATGAACTAAGGATTGGGGGATTGTAGTTATAGAGAGGCAGATTTCAGGTTTCATCCAAGGAAGATCTTGCAATAAATAAAAATATTCCAAAACAGAATAGACCAAGTTGAGAGATAGAGAGTTGCTCATCATTAGACATAGTAAGAGGAAACGGGATAAACACCTCTAAGAAATTATATAGACTGAATTTCCAAGTAGAATTGTAGTAAATAACCTCTGAGTTCCCTTCCAACTCTTGGATTCCATGATCATATGGGAGAAGACCTATGTATATTTTAGAGAATTGACTAAAGAAGATATTATTGTTACTATATTCTATTTTATAATTAATAAAGTAATTCATATATTAATTCATTTGGCCCCACTGTAATATATGTGTTATTGATAAATCTCCATTTTAGAGATTAAAAGATGGGAGCCCAATTAGTTTAAGTAATTTGTCCAAGAGCACAAAGTATCAGAGGCACTATCTGACCCTCAATCTTTCAAACTCTAAATCCAACATGCTATTAGAGAATGCTGTCTTAATTATTTTCATTACTCTTGAACAAAAAGTGCAATATTAGTTTTATCTAAATTTTTAAAAACATCTTAAGTGAGACTCAGAATACATAAATTACTTACCCAGGTTCTTCTAATAAAAAAAAAAAAAAAAAAGTCAGAGTTGAGATTCAAACCCAGATCTTTTAATTCCTAGTCTATGATTTCTGTCCTTTCTCACACCCTGCTTACTCTATTACATGACTTTGAGAAAAGTTCTTCTTTGGCTTCTTTTAAAATAACAAAGCATGAATTCTTCCAGACTGACTCTTTCCTGTTTTACATTACTGACAGCAAAGACAAATCCAGGAAAATCTGCAAACAGGAGACACTTCTCCTCTGTTGCCAGAGAGACAAATAAGGAATGGCAGACCCATAGGGCTTTCTTCTCATCTGAGACTCCCAGGGTGAAACAGAAAAAGCATGAAATCTAGATCATCTCAAGTCTATTGGAATAGCTAGAAACTCTTAGCTAGTGCCTTGAAATCAACATCTGTTTGCAAACTTCAGCCTGCAGCAAAACAGGTCCAGTCTAAACAAGATTTGTTTGTGGGCCAGTCTGAAAGATTGACAAATTGAATATAGATTCTGTAGCCCTATTTTTATATGGTGATATTCTCATTCTTCCTCTTCCTCTCTGTTTGTATATATGATATTCCTCAGTATCATTTCAATAACTCAAGAAGTTGGGCTTCGTTGTCTATTTTTCATGAATATGAGTTTTAGCTCTTGTCACCAGACCAGTTTGCAAGCTTGTTATGATACTCCAAAGAAGCAAAAATTCTCTGTTTTGTGGTCACTTTGGAGATGATTATACTTCTCTGATTTTCTAGTTTAATTAGTGAATATATCCCCTTCGGTAATACAAATACCAAACCATCTACATGTTTTCTTACTGGGTTATTCTTATATATGCCCTCCCATTAATTTTTTCCTGAAAGTTTATCCAAAGTCTATTTAATGCTCCAGACTCATGCTTTTAGGTCTGTGGCAACCAATACTGCAGTCAGGCTATCCACTGTTATTTTCTACTATCATCATTATTTGGCCAACCCATCTCCTTTTTCAGTCATATACATGCTGAATTATATCTGTTGTGCTACTTTTTATACATCATCATTAGTAATATGTTGCAGACTATTTATGCTGTTAGTTGTGCTTTGGACTACTCATAATTTTGATTCTTTTGAGACAGTGGGATTGTTATGTGATTTGTAACCAATAGCATGACTAAGAAAATACTGCTGTTAATAAAAAGGGATTTTGTTAGGAACCAATTTGGGATTGGTAAATGTATTGTGCATTTTTCCAAATGCAATTCAGTCTTTCCATTCAGCAGGAGGCTCATTGTCCATCAATAGTGTCTACCTAAGTACATCTACTGGTTGATTAACCCACTGGACTGCCTATCCAATTGCACACTATATGAACAAAGAATAGGGTTAATATAAAAAAAAGACAATAACATGTTAGCATATTAGGCATTTAACAAAGGTTTTTGAATTTTTTGGAATTGAAAGTGACATAAATTAATAAGAATTTCTTAAGCACCAACTACCATGTGCTAGGAATATAAAGACAAAAAAATGAAATAGTCCTGACTCTCAAGGATGTTGTACTCTGAGGATACAACATTAGTATTTAAGTAAACACATAAAAAATACAAAATAGGGAGTGAGAGCACTGGCAGGTGAGAAGTTCAGGAAAAGCATCATGTAGAAGGGATGTTTTGATCTGAGTCCTGAAAAAGCAAAGATTTCTCTAATACGGACGATAATAAAGGAGTGGATTCCAAACATAATAGACAGCTGGTACAAAGGAATGGAAAAGGGAGGTGGAGTTTTTTGTGTGAAGAATGAGGTCATTTAGGCTATATTGTAGGGTTTGGAATAAGGAGTAATATATATTGAGGTTGGAAAAAAATTATAAGAGTCAGGCCTTGAAAGATTTTAAAATCAACAAGGAAATTTGTACCTTATGCTAGGGACATCTCATGTAAGTAAATTAAATAAATGCTAATTATAATGAAATAGTATAATTGGAATACAAGCTTATCTTTTAAAGGTTCACCAAATGCATCTATGGAATGCCTCTTGAAGTAGACAGAAAAGAAAAATTATGTGTCTTATCCTGTTCCAATGTAGTTTTGGCTCTTTCTTTTGCATGTTATATTGATGCCTATTAAAAATACCTAAGTCATGTCTGGACTTTGGGGACAACATTTTTGTATATGATATCATTCCTATTCCAATGTAGTTTATTTAATAGTTAATTTCCATAATGAAATGAAGGTGATGGTGTGTTGAAAACTAGGAAGAACAAACTCCCACTATTTAAGTTTCATAAGTTAATAATTTTATATGTACCGTGAGTGATATTATAAATATATAAATGGCCCTTGGCAGAAAGATGGCTCCCCACCCTCTCTCCATATTCTATTTATAGTATGAGAATTTTCAAACATTTGAAATATAATTTTAATTGTCTGTGTCTTTCTAAGTATTTGGTAGATAGTAATTTTTGTAGCCTGAAGTGATACATTGTAAAGAAATTTAGCATAAGTTTTGCTTATGCAAAGAAAAGAAAAAGTTAAATATTTAACATTTAAAAATTCAAAGCCAAGAAAAATTTAAATATCAGTAATCTTATGTCACAGTAAGAAAAGAGATAATACTTTTTAATTCATCTTACTTCTATACTCAGGGATAGTAATTGATAAATTAGTAATGTGGATAAATAACCCCCCAAAAATGATGGTGGTTATAAATATTCAAAAAGTATTGAGAAATTTTGCAAGAGAAACCTATTGCACAATCACTTCTAGTCCCCAGGAAGCTAATATTATAAACTAATGATAGATTTTTTTACTTCCTATTTGATGCCCAAAACATATTAAATTTTGTGTAATTTTAAAAAAATTTAAATGATTTTCAAATATCACAATATTTTCTCTGACACAAATTTTTACAAAGTGTTCTTAAGCCACTATAAAATATTTATATATGTCCAAAATTATTTTGGTTGGGTTGGTTTTCTTCAGGGATTCTCTAAACCAGCTTAAGGAATAGATCCCTACAGGTGGATTTGTGTAGTGAAATCATGGACTATTCTAATAGGAACATCTCTGGACTACAAAACAATAGCCTTTGATGTTTAAAGTCCTTGAGGTTTTCCCTCTGTCTCCGTTGCCAAATAACCAAAATCTTGGTTATATAAATTAACTTTTACTCATACTTTTAATTATGGCATTTTTCAAGCTAAAAGAAGCAAGATGTTCCCTTTGCTAAGGAAGGATCCAAACCCAAGCCATTTCAGATGCTAGAGAGAACTTCAATATGCTAAAGAGAATATACAAGTCAGGAATTTGCTGGAGTGCTAATTATTTTGAGAGTCTTATTTATTCCAATTTACATAAACAAAGCCATGAGCTATCCTCTTATTCTCAGAATGTTATTAAACATTTTTTTAAATCCATCTAGAAGAAAATAAAGAGGATTTGGCTTTACTATGACAGGATTCTTTTGTTTTAAAGATCCAAGCAGATTTTTTAAAAATCTTTTTGAAGATAGACATAATATAAAGTACAACTAAGTTATGAAGATATTTATTAACTGTGCTCAGAACCACTTCTCAAAGGAACCAGTAGAAAGAATATAAACAAAAATTACTTGAAAACAGAAACTGTTTCATTTTGTTTCCTCAATACAGTCCTTCCTCAATTTTAGTAAGGATCTTAAAAAATAGAGAATGTCCAGAGGAAAATGACCAGGATGATTAGGGATCTCAAAGTCATTTTATGTAAAGATCTTGGAAAGAACTGAAGATGTTTAATTTGAAGGAAAGTTGGAGGGGATAATATGACTACCTTAAGTATTGCATATAAGGTTTGTGTTAGTTCAGTGTTTAGAGACAATGTAATATAATATATGTATACATATTGACTATTATTTAACATCTTAATGATCTAAGATTACAGGTTCATGAATTCATGAATTAGCATTGATGGAAGATGTTTCTCATCCAGGGAATTATCTACACCAATGAAATAATAAGTCCTGTTTCTATACCTGTAAAGTTTGCGAAACAATCATTTATTCCTCACAACCACTCTCAGAAGTGATTACTACAGACATTACTTGTATTTTACATATGAAAAAACTGAATATCAGAGAGATTTTTCAACTGTCCCATAATCACAACAAATAAATTTCAAAAGTAGGATTTAATCCCAAATTATTCCTGATTCTAGGGTCCTTTTTGTAATACCATGATGTTTCCCATAACCATGACAACCATAACTTTGATCTTCAGATATTTGAATTACTGTCAGATAGAATTAGAATTGCATTTTTTTTCTACTTAGTCCTGTGAATAGAAATAAGCTGAGGAGGTGGAAGTTAACAGCAAAGTAGATTTTGGTTAGGTATAAGGAAATACTTTTAAACAGAGTTTTTCAGAAATGGAATGGATAACCCTAAAGAAGAGGTTCTTAATCTTTTTTGTATTCATAGAACCTTTAATAATATGATGAAATCTATGAAGCCCTTCTTAGATTATTATTTTGAAATTCATAAGATATATAGACTTACAAAGCAAGTCAAATATATTTAAGTAGTTATGAAAAAAGTTTAAAATTCATAGACTCCTGGTAAAAAACTTACGTTTTAGTTATTTTCAAGTTTAAATCCAAGGACTAGAGACTTCTCATTTTTCCATTCATCTATGTTTGAAGATCCTTAACTCTGCTTTTATGGTTGTCAGATAATTGAGAGATTTATCTATTCTCATCATTCAGAAGTAGGTTACAAAAAGATTGGAAATCAAGAGGTTTAGAATCATATAGGAATTTAATTCCTGTGTAATTGTTCACATTGTGTAAATGTTCACATTTTAGCTTTATCATTTTGAAATAGATCTCAAATGTAAAGATATTTAGTCATAGACATCAAAAAATTCTCAAGAAAAATGCTGCAATTTAAAAAATAGAATAAAATTTCATGTTTATACTGGCTCTGTTGTCCCTCTTTAGTACAGTTAAAATAGTTAATTATTAGTATCTGTCGGTAAGATCGGATTTTGTCATCTAATTCTTCAATCTAGAGCCATATATTGTAGCATACTTTTCATATTCTTATCCTTGAGTCAAATTCACACTGAAATCATCAAATGCCAAGTTCTTTTATTCTGCCTTATATGTTGGTTCATACATGAAAACTTTTTCCATGTGGTTCTCTTACCAATGCTAACAATAAATTACCAGTGAAAACAATAAAGTATTCTATAGAATGATGTTTTCTGTTGCTCTTGGGCACGTAATGAAACAAGGTCAATCAGTTCCTTTTTTGTATACCTAAGTAGATTTGGTCACACAGGATCTTCCTTTTAGTTGCAATTTTTGTATGTTCTAAATTCTTCTCATTTAAGAGTTTCCATGAGTGAATTTATGTATGAAAATGTATGAATATATGAAAAACTTTATTGAATTATGATATAATAAGTACTCTGTTTCCTGCTGGACAAACAACTATAAAGGTAATGCAGTAACTATCTTCAAAATATTTAAATTCTAATAAGAGATAACAACACATAAAGGAATGATGGCCAGAGAAGAGTGTTTTGATTTGGAGAGTCAGAAAGATGTTTAGTGAAACCATTGTGGAAATGTGCCATACTCTTTTGAGAGGCAGTGTTTGGATATGGTTTCAGAGAGGAAAAACAGAAAGTTGTGAGTGAGAATAAATATATATACAGTAGCATGACAGATAGCCAGAGGATGGCCTTGGTTAAAAAAAAAAAAAAAAAAGTTTCCATCTAAATTGTTTTAGTTCTTCAAGTGTTTTGTTGTTCATCTTTTGAAAGGAATTTATTTATTTAAAGTAACCATTTTTAAAGTAAATTTTGCAGATGGTCTAAAAACTGCCTGATTCTTAGTATCTTCAACTTCTTTTTCTACCACTCTGTCTTTTGGAGGAACAGATCGGTAAAGGAACAGGAACCATCTGCTATTTTATTTATTTTATGGCTATTCAAGATCAAAGAATTTAGCATCCAGTGAATAGACTTCTGGTGTTAACCCACAATTTAGTTATCTATACAGTTGTTGTACAGGTTAGCTTTGATAGCTTCAGAAATATAGATGATATAAACTTACCCAAACAACATTTGAAATTTTAAGTAAGTTTCTCTTATACTTATTTATTATTGCAACATTTGAATAGCAAATTTTTTATTTTAATTTTAATAAGATATCATTACAGTTTGAATAGTATTTTTCTGGATGACATGTTTTCAAATCTATGGATTGGTAAAGAGCAGCATAATAAAGTATGTTACAAAATTCAAAAATTGGTGAGACAAAACCAAGAGATGGTGATTGTGTTAAATTTTAATGAGTAATATATAAAGGTTGTAAATTTAAGTAATTTTTCAAATTTATTTTTTGTAAATGTGGTACCATTTATACTTTTAGAGTTTTAAAAGCTTATATTTATACTAATTCTTTGGGGATAACCTCTATAGAAGGAGCATATTCTCATATCTGTCCTAAAGGTTTTCCAACTTAGTGGAATATAGAAGAATTTGAACTTCCTGGGCACAGCCTTCAAGAATACAGGTTTCACTCTATAACATGGTGTAATATTGGAGATCATCAATGGAGAAATTGTGAATTTATTTGACACCTACATTTTAAGCCATGACCAGCTTAAAGATAAATGTGGTATTATAGAAGAATTTCAGTACTATAGCTTAAAAAAAGCATTTACTTTAATGTAAAGCATTTTATTGTTATTATTATTAACAATAAGTTTCCCAGATTTATAAAAGTGGACTCTACAAATTGCTCAAGAAAGTAACCATAAACTTGGCTGATATATTTTTAAAGGAGATTAACAATTAAATTGGAAAGGTAGGTTAGGGGCAAGGATATAAAGGACTTCAAAAGCCAAAAAGAGAAAATTACATTTGCTCTTGGAAGAGGGAACCATTGTAATTTAATGAATAAATGAGTGACCTGGTCTGGTGAATAACATTCTATATATTGCTCATGTTTTAGTGTTAGGTTCTTACTAAGTGCTAATGAGATAATGAGATATTAGGTTCTTACTAAGTGCTAAACTGGTTCTTAACACTTCTCTAGTTCCGGCCTTTAAGGGGAGTTTTACCCTTTTGAACTTCTGGGGAGGAGCTTACATGTTTAAGAGGAGCAAATTCATTGGTTGAAGTATTTTTCCCACAAGCCCCTGAGTTATTTCACGTCATTCTCTGGGAGGATTAAAGAAGCAACATTGAGCAATGGAGGGGAGACTACTCTAAGTCAGAGTTGGGACAGCTCTCTACAGGAAGAAGAGTCTGGCTGGGAGATTGAGTTGAGACAGCAGACCTCCTCCCAGAGAGCGATCAGCAGTTTCTGCAGAACATTACATATTGGCGCCCAATGTGGAGCTCAAACCCTGGACCCTCAGATCCACTAGATCTGAGATCTAGATCAACTAGAGCCCGGCTAGCTCAGTCGGTAGAGCATGAGATTCTTAATCTCAGGGTTGTGGGTTCGAGTCCCACATTGGGCGCCAATTTGTAAGGTTCTGATTGTCTCTCAGTTGTAATCCTTCTCTGGGAGGAGGTATCTTTTCTCTGTGAATCTTTTTCTCTGTCCTCTTCACTTGTGAATCCACAGGATGTCTTCTCCTTGATCCAATCCAGAACTGACTTTCCAGACTCTAACTTCTTCTTTTATCCTCCCAGAGAATGGGCATGGAATAACTCAGGGGCTTGTGGGAGAAATACTTCAACCAATGAATTTGATCCCCTTAAACATGTAAGCTCCTCCCCAGAAGTTCAAAGAGGTAAAACTCCCCTTAAAGACTGGAACTAGAGAATTAAGTATCTACTTAGCACTTAGTAAGAACCTAACATCTTAGTACTTTTTTTGAAGATGAAATATCTTACTTTAAAGACTGATATCAAAGCTGAGAATTGTTAACTAGATAGAATACTAAATCTATGAACTATTATACTTCAGGGCAATCTTCTAATAGACTAAAAATATTAGGATTATAGACTTGGTTACTGCTATTAGAGTAGAAGTTTTTGTATACAAACATACCCATACATATCCATACATATGCATGTATTTTAAATCAGATCAATTTAAATATTTAACTTTTAAGAGATTATCAGATAATATGGTACCTACAGACCACATGAAAGGTCAAAAAAATAAGATTCAACTTGCCATAAGGCCTAACATTGATCACAGGGCTCCAAAGGCAGGTAATAACAAACCAACAACATTTCATATTTTTGAATAGAATTATAAAGAGAGAGCTGATGCAGGAAAACTTCAAATAGATGTAACTTGCAAGTGAATCACTGGGAGAGGTATAGAAATAGAGTGTATCTTTTTAAGAAAAAAAAAAAAAAAGAGTTGGGTGGATTTGGAAGCCAAAAAAGCAAAGCTTCAAATACATTTTAATTTTTTTTTCTATTTCTATCAGATAATTCTCTGTTAATTTGATAAAGCATTAAATAAGTTAATTTACCTAGAATTGTCATTCTTTTTCTGTTGATTCAGCTTACCCAAGAGCAATTAATATTTCTCCAATTGTTTAAATCTGTCTTGATTTGAGTGAAAAGTGTTTTATAATTATATTTACATAGTACCTGGATTTGTCCCAGTAGGTAGCTCCCAATTATTTTATATTATCTGTAGTTATTTTAAATGGCATTTCTCTTTCTATCTCTGCTTGCTGGACTTTGTTGATAAAATATATAAATGCTAATGACTTATGTGGGTTTGTTTTATAATCTATAACTTTGCTGAAGTTGTTTCAAAAGCTTTTTTTTGCAGTTGATTCTCTTACATTCTCTAAATAAACCATCATATTGTTTGCAGAAAGTGATAGTTTTATTTTCTTGTTACCTATTCTAATTCCTTTTATTTCCTTTATTCTTTTATTATTATAGCTAGCATTTGCAGTACAATATTGAATAATAATCATTATAATAGGCATTCCTGTTTCATCTCTCATCTTCCGGAGAAATTTTATAATCTATCCTTATTACAGATAATGCTTGCTGATGTTTTAGATAAATGTTACTTAACATGTTAGGGAATGCTAAATTAATTCCTATGATTTCTAATATTTTAATAGGAATGAGTGCTATATTTGTCAAAAGCTTTTTTGGCATCTATTGAGGTAATCATGTGATTTTTTTATTGATATGATCAATTATGCTGATAGCTTTCCTAATACTGAAGAAACTCAATCCATTAACTTTTAAAGATATTTTTCTAATTGTTGCAATATAATTGATTTCCTTTGAATCCTACATATTTTATTTATATTTGACTCATTTAGAAATATTATTTTGAGAAAATGTTTATAGACTTCCCCAGAATTCTAAAGGGATCCATCATACACATAGATTAAGGGAGGGAGAGGTTAAGAATTCCTGCTGCAAGGTTCATTCGCTCCTTGAACACCTTACCTTTATATATGGTAGATCACATGGGAAGTTGAAATTTTGTTTTGATTTTTCCGTATGAGAAGCTACATGATTCCGTTGAACTTTAATGGTCTAAGTGACATGATCAAAAACTCAATACCATACAAACTCATTACATTGTTGTGAACAAGACTCAGAAATTAGATGTACTTTTCCTAAGTACAATCATTTGTAAAAAGTATTTTATGTTTCCAGGAATTCCTTGAAAATAGAAATAATGATTTTTAAAAGCAAGGACAAGTTTAATCTGTGCCTTCTTGACCATCTATTTTCCCCAAGTCAAAGCTACACCAAGAACATGCAAAATAATGACTAAGCCACCACTGAACTCTCAAACTTTGGAAATGACAACCTTAATATGTAATTGAACCATTTATAGGGGACAGCACAGGGTGAAGGAATTAAAATTAACTGTCATCAATGATTCTTATTAGAACACACAATTGCATATTAGCATAATGTGTTTAGAATAATAACCAACCTCCAGGCATTTTGAAGTTCTCCTAAACTGTAACATTGGGCTAAAAACAAACTCCCATTAGATGGTTCACTTTTATTTCAGTCTCCATAGAAACTGAATGTTCAGATGTGTTAAGTTATTTTTGTCTATGGAGTTTTTACATGTCTCATAATTTGAACATGTGCAAAGGCAACCATCCTTGTGCAAACTAATTATAAGAAAGGGTACTACCTTTCATACCATATATGGATATGGTAATTAGATTTTTGTGGTTTTTACATGGGACAATGATATTTCCAGGTGATAAAAGCTAGCTGCTTTTACAAAGGATACTCATTTGGGAGCCTTTTGTAGGAAATATCTTCGCATTGATCAAGAGGTAGTTCATCATTGGGGACAGAGCATGGGACCATGTCTTTCAGAAGGAAGGACACTGGCTCTGGATTTAGGAGGCCTAGTTCAAATCCTACTTTTATCATACCCATATAACCTTGAACCAAAGTACTTAATCTTCCTTTATTGTTAGTTTCCTCATCTGAAAAAGTGAAGGGTTGGCCTAAATGACTTTGAGGTTTCTTTCAGCTTTAAATCTATAATCCTATTAATTTTCATAAGCATTTATGATTCCATATTCAGTGCCACCTGGATTTAATTCTGTGTCAAGGTAAATTGGTTAATGTTTCAGTGATCCTTAAGTTGCTCTCAAATTCTGTTTCAAAAGTTGCTGATCTGCATCAATTCAATCCCTGGTCTCCCATTCCAATGAAAATATTGTTCTGGGTTTAAAAAGAACAATTCTTCCAAAGTATCCAAGTCCATTAACTTCTGAACTCCAGTACCCGCATATCCTTGCTTCATTGAATAACATAAAATAGGACAAGCCTGGCTTGGGCCACTTTATATTTCCTGCATAAAACTTTGCTTCACTGGGTTTTGGATAAAAGTGAAAGCAAACATTCCTTGACATCTAAAAATAGTCCTGTATTGGGTGAAAACTATATTCAAGTTTTTTTTTTTTTTTTTTTAAATTGATTTAAGGAAATTGCTAGTTGATTCACAAACACTTCAAATGGGGTAGGGGCGGGTGAGAGTTTGACATTCTTCCTAGTCTTTCTTTTTCCCCTGAGCCAATATCATGCTTCCTGTGAAATAAACTTAAAATATCATCATGCGGAGGAGGGAAGGCCTTAAATAGCATCACACTATCGTGGGTGAATGGTTATTTACTTAGGAATTAATTTTAAGGAAAATCTAAGAGTTCCTCCTATTAGATGCCCACACATTTAGGAACAGCATTTATATAAAGAAAAAATTCCTAATAGCTAGAGCCAACCCAAAGGAAACTGGCTCCTTTGGGAAGTAATGGGCACCTTGACATTGGAGGTCATAGGAACCTAAGTGACTAATTGTTGGGGATGTAAAGACATTGTTCAGTGACTAACACTGTAGTAGAGACTAATTCAGAGATAGGATGGATTAGAGACCTCTTCTAGCTCAAGGATTTTTTTTTTATTCTGAGCTTATTTCTTGCCTCTAATAAAAGGAAACTAAAAAAGAAAACGTCAACATCTGAAATATTTTGCTTTTCTTATAAACTCTTTATGTGTTCTGATTCACTGATAAATATTCAAAGTGAGCAGAAGAAATGTGGTAAACTTGGAATGATCACAGGAACAATCAGATATCAGGATACATAGTTTTATTATGTTGGCTATATGACCTTAGACAACTTAACATTTTGTTTCTTGTGCTTTATGGTGCCTAAGATCCTTGTCCTTATCTTCTGTTTTAAGTTTCTTTCAATATTAACATTCTATATTCTATTTTAGAGCTTTCACAGTCAATGTTCTATATACCATAATTCAAGTTGGATGGACAGCTAGATGGTGGAGTGGATAGAGCTCTAGGTGATCCATAAGAAATTTGCAAGTTCAAATCTGGCCTCAGTCACTCATTAACTGTGTGACCTTAGACAAGTTACTTGATCCTGTTTGTCTCAGTTGTAAAATGAACTGAAGAAGGAAAAAATGCAAACCACTCCAGGATATGCCAAGAAAACCCAAAAGGATTGACAAAAAGTCAGAAATGACTAAAAACAATAACCAATAATTAAGTTTCCAGGTCTGACATTCTGTATTTTACATTATCAGGTCCCCGCAAGTTTTAATATTGTATGTCCTATGTTCATAAACTCTCTTCCTGCTCTGATATTCAGTGATGCTGGGATGATGAGGATAGTGTAGGTATACTTGATTACAGAGGCACTGTAAAAGCAGCAGGTTTAAAATGAAAGGGCTTTGCTGCCTCCAAGCTACAGCAGGGAATATCTTCAAAATTTTCCCCATTCAGAAGCTCCCTAAAGCCCAGCTACATTGTACACACAGCTAATGGTAAAAAGCTATGGGCTTTCCAGCACACATTGTGGAATCAAATACTAGAGGGAGAAGAATCAAACAAAATAAAATATGCAAAAATCCAAAACCCTGTTTTAAGGGAAATGAGTCAATCTTATAGGCCAGGGACAATAGGTCAAATAGCAAATAGAGGAATAAAAGTGGAGAGATCACTGCATGTGCCCTGTACACATACATATGAGCTGGTAAATGGGATGCAATGTATTGTGTCATTTATAGATTACTGGACTGATTGCCAACTAGATAATACTTCCTGTCTTGATGTGAAAACCCATCAGAGTTTTGAAATAGAGAGTTACTGGGTAAAACTCTCTTTTAGGCCTGAATTTCATTCCTGCTGAACATCACCTGCTGGCAGGGAGTATTGCAGAGAAACAGATGAGTCTTTTCAACCTGGTGGGGCTAATTTTAAGGAGTTAGAAGGCAGAGTAGTCAATGTGAAAGTTGCCACTGTTAGAGCTGCCTAGCAACGGGAGCTCATATATACAAAGCATCCTAGAAGAAGTAAGGCAGTAAGTCTGAGGAGAAATTTGAGAGAAATGCTGCTGGACAGAGGAGAATCCAAACTCCAATGGAAGGGAAAATCTAGAATAGGTAAGAGGACAGTCAGTGAAAATCTATCTTGCTGAAGGGACCTAGTGTGGTGACATGAAGGGGGCAGGTGAAATGGAATAGTTATAAGTGGAAAGGATGAGCTTAAGACAGGAGTAACAAGGGGCTAAGCATATATGTGTGTGAATATGTTCAAGACAGAAAGGATTCCTATATTCATTCTTTTGTTCACTCAACATTTTATTATATACCCAATGTTGGGTCTTAATCTCATAATCTTTGAGAGGTTGAAAAATTTGTATTCAAGGCTCTCCTGGCTTTAAATATCTGCTCTCTCTTATGTCCTTTGATCATATCATCACCTCTATCTTCAATCCTTTGGTCCTAAATCCTTTATTAATGACCTTTAAGATTTCTGGAACCAAAAAAAAAGTAAAAAGCAGCTAGACGAATAGCTGTTTAAATCATGGTATCTTTAGATATATTTGTTCCAGATTGATCTCCAGAATGGTTGGATCATTTCACAATTCCACCAACAATGCATTAGTGTCGCAGTTTTCCCACACCCCTCCATTATTTATCCTTATATTTTCCTGTTATCTTAGACAATCTGAAAGGTGTAAGGTGGTAGCTCTAAGTTATTTTAATTTACATTTCTCTAATCAATAGTGATTTAGAGCATATTTTTATATAACTATAAATAACTTTAATTTTATCGTCTGAAAATTGTCTGTTCTGAAATTTGACCATTTATCAGTTGGGGAATGACTTGTAAGAATAGCTGTATTTTCACACATAAACACATCTCTGATTGGGAAGAAAATCTCTCTACTTGAATTCAGTTAACCAAATTGTTCCTAATTGGCTGATTTTCCAAAGAATCTCTTGTTTCACCAACTAGTATTTTTCCAGCTGTTTTGTATATGCAGATAAAGCCTACAACCAGCATTTTGCATCTCCTTCAGAAGTAAAATTTTGGCTTCCTTGTCCCATGTGAATTGCACTATATTTATAAAAGCAGTATGTCTCTTAATCATACATGATGTTGAAGACTGAACAGAAACAGTTCCATATGTATGCTTGTTTGTGAGCCTCTGAAATTTGTCTCTGAAAATATTCATTTTCTTGTCCTTTTAAATATGACTGAAATGATGTCAATCTTGCAAAATGTCTTCAAAACAATCACACAAATGCACAAAATGAATTTTATCACAGACTTTGTTACTTGAAAGAAAATAGGGGATTTGTCAAATTATTATTATACAAGTAGTTCAGAAATTGGCTATTTAATATTATATATGTGTGCCTTTAAATATGACTGCCCTAAATGACACCTTGGTGTTGCTAAAAATGCATATTTAATTAAATATTAAATATGAAGCATATAGAACACAATCATATTCATTAAAAATGAAGAAATATTTTATTGTCTAGTATGTATATATCCTTAATAATTGGCCTTTGGTGTTCTGAACATGTGTGCAATTTTTTTCTGTAAAGAAATTCTTTGCAATGCTAAGGAGTCTAGTATTCTGTAGAGTCAGGATATAGAAAGAGCAGGTGACACATTACATTGCCCAAAAATGCATTTTTATTTAGTCCTACAATTAGCTTTTCATACAGTTGTTTCCATATAAATCCCAACAGACCATGGGACTTAATTTAAATTGCTGTTTTCTTCTTCTTTATCTTGATCTGATAGTTTGATAAGAGACTTCTCTCTCTCAAACTGAGTCACAAGATATTTAAAAATATACACTGCATTTAAGTTGATTAATTATGTTAAATGGAGTATTTTTGCATAAGTGTGTTCTTTCTTCTCTCTTCCACTTTAAAAAAATGGACTAGGGACTATTTATTAACAAGAAGTTATCCTTAAATTCTTGACACAGTCCATATTAATGCCTCTTAATTATTATCCTTTTAAAAAATTGTGGAGTTTATGAAGAGCATTGGACTTGGTAGTCAGACAACCTAAATTCCAGCTTTGTCACTAATTAGCTGTGGGACTTTGGATGAATCACTTCATATATCTGAATGATGGATGAGAAAGGATTTATTAAGTTCTTATTATGAACAAGGCATTATGCTAATTCCTAGTGCAGACCTCTGTCATATCTTGCCTAGACTTCTAGAATAACCTTCTAACTAGTTTCACTGAATCAAGTTTCTCACCTCTCCAATCCAATTTCCACTCAGCTTCCAAGGTGATTTTTCTAAAACATTTATTTGACCATATCACCTCTTTGATCAAGAATCTACAATGGCTTCCTATTACCTCTTAAATCAAAAATTTTCTCCTCCATATGACACGTAAAGTATATACTAACATGGCCCCTTCCTGCCTTTCCAGCCTTTTTATAAATAATTCCCCTTCATGATCTTTTAATTTGGCTACTCTGAGTTAACTGCAGTTACTTACTCTTAACACCTGATTTCCCATCTCCATGCTTTTGCACATCCTCTTGCCTAAAGGAATTTATTTTCTCATCTTTGTCTCTTAATTTCACTGGTTTCCTTCAAGACTCTAGTCAAGTTCATCTTCAGCAGGAGGCTTTTTCTGGTACCTATAGCTTCTAAAGCCTTTCACTTTACCTCCCATCTACTCAGTATTTTATCTTTTATGTTTCATGTTATCTCTACTTCATTAGAATCTAAACATTATGTTTGTTTACTGACTAAACAACGGGGATATAAGTACAAATAGAATGACAGTTTCTACTAGTAAGGAATTTGCATTCTAATGGGAGAAGACAAGTCAGGTTTAAGTCCTAGAAGTAATTGGGAAAATGTTAGTGTCTTGTGCAATAGTACTGTTGATTTGATTACCCAGCCCAGAAAAAGAGATAGGGTGGCTGGTAGTTGAGGTGGATCAGATAATATCTAATGTCCCTGCAGCTGATATTCAATGAGCAAAAATTGGATTAACATAATTCTCTAATACTTTATCTTGACTAGGAAGTGACTCTAGGCTGAAGAAAGCAAGATAAATGCAGACAGAATTTTATTTATTTTTTAAAAATTTATTATAGCTTTTTATTTACAAGTTCTATGCATAGGTAATTTTACAGCATTGCCAATTGCCAAACCTTTTATTCCAATTTTTCCCCTCCTTCCCCCTACTCCCCCAGATGGCAGGTTGACCAATACATGTTAAATATGTTAAAGTATAAATTTAATACAATATTAGTATACATTTCCAAACAGTTATTTTGCTGTTCAAAAAGAATTGGACTTTGAAATAGTGTACCATCAAATCAAAAAGGCAGGCAGACAAAGGTAGAGGGATTGGGAATTCTATGTAGTGGTTCATAGTCATCTCCCAGAGTTCTTTCACTGGGTGTAGCTGGTTCAGTTCATTACTGCTCTATTGGAGCTGATTTGGTTCATCTCATTGTTGAAGAGGGCCAGGTCCATCAAAATTGATCATCATATAGTTTTGTTGTTGAAGTGTATAATGATCTCCCCGTCCTGCTCATTTCACTCAGCATCAATTCATGTAAGTCTCTCCAGGTGTAGGCAGAATTTTAGTCCAGTTTTCTTATTTGACAAAAGAAGAAAGATTTTTGATTGTTATATGCCAGATTCTCCTTACTCTTACTTGTATTTGCTATAACTGTAAGTCTTTCTCCTCTTCAATTCATTTTCTATGTAATTGCCAAATTGATATTCCTAAAGAATAGATTTGACCATGCCATCCCTTATTTTCTGTGATTTCCTATTGCCTGTATGACAAAAAACAAACTTTTGTTTGTGGTTTAAAGCCCCTCACAATTTGGCTCCAGCCTGATGTTTCCCAGGTTTTTTACATATTACTCTATTTATTGTACTCTTCTTTCCAAACAAATTGGCTTCCTTGATATGCCTTTTAGTTGGAATTCTATCTGTTACTTGCTTTCCCCATATCCAGAATATATGCCTTTCTTCCCTACCTCTTTTTAAAATCTCACATTAGAATTTCTTCAAATTTCACTTCAGTAGCACACTCTATTTAAAACTTTTTCTGATAATTCCTCCCCACCTCATTGCCAATACTCCTAACTGACCTTATTTTGTATTTCACATATATTTTGTATTCATTTACCTTTACATATTTGTACCCTGAAAAAAGAATATAAACTTCTTGACAGTCTGTTTCATTTTTGTATTGGTGCTAGTTCTTAGTACAATGCTTAGCAAAAATTAAGTGCTTAATAAATTCTTGTTGAAATCTTGAATAAATAATTGCGATATACTCAGAAATATCCTACCTAGAGAAGATGTTTTCACATTGAAGCTGAGTAGAAGACTAATATCTCTCTTTCAAGGAGCAAGTTAATAAAATTCAAAGATGATTATCACTGAGAATAGGGTACTGGCTGATGAATATTTTTGATCACAGCAAATCTTAAAGAATGTCTACTAAGAATAAAAAAGGGGGAAGGGAGAGGTAGGACCACCCACTCTGTGAATAAAAAAGTTAAATGATATGTTATTTGTCACACAGATAGTATGAGTCCTTTGGACCCATGTTTTATTGGCTCTTGAGACTGGCTTTTTATCCATTGTGCCATAGTATCTGTAATTTCCACTACATCATCTGTGCTTATGTTCATTTTGTTCCCTCTGTCTAAAAATGACTTCAACCCATTTGCTTGTCTGTCTGAAATATAATAATGCTTTCAACTCAAGTTCAAATGGGCCTTACTCCATATACCACTCCCTGGTCTCTCCAGTCAAAAAAAAGAAAGTGATTTTTTCTGCCTCTGAATTTCCCATACTATTTCTTATTGCATTTTATACCTTATATGGTATCATAGTAATATCAATTGATGATTTTATAAAAATAATTCTTGCTTAGGAAAAGCTTTGATATATGTTCTCTAAATTCTCCTTCAATTCTGGGGTTCCATAATTCTTTGATTCTATTACCATACAATTTATGCATTCAATAGTAGAGCATAAGCTTTCCCTCCTCCCCCAGAAGACAAAGACTATCTTATTATCCCATAACCCCACAGTATTTGTCATAATACATATGATTATACTTGTATATAGTTGTAGTCAATAAACATATATGAGTGAATGATCTGACCTGCCTTTTGGTTAAATAACTTCTTTCTAAGGACTAGCATGCCATATGCCTGCTGGATGACAACTCATTGTCTCAAAAGATTTGATATGCATTTTATGGCACCTATTCATATTCAGTTACCTAATAAAATGTGGTCTGATATATTGGTCAGACAGCCTCAGTGATTTGTATTTTCTGAAAATTATGTAACATAAATTAATTTCCTCATGTCTATTGTTTTTGGAATACAAATGGATATAGCTTTTAAAATTATTTTAAAGTAGTATACAAAAATGGATTAGTCTGAACACATCTATGGATTCAAATATTATAGATATTTTAAATGACACTTTCCACACTGTCAATGCTAGAGACAGTTTTTTAGTGTGCTGCCATGGGTTTCTATCGGCAGTAGAGAGACAGTAACTGATGGATTTAGACTGTTCCTGTTTTGTAGTCATAATATTCATTATACATAATTAATATTGCAACTAGGGAATATTTTGAAGATACTCTGTGCTGAGTATACTTGTTTATCACTGTCAGCGAAACTTTAAATTAGCTTGGACTCATTTCCTGTTCAAATTAAATGTAATATCAAGCATGCATTATTTGTGAAATTGATTTATTGCATGTGTGTGCATCTAAAATATGAGTGACTGATCACATTGCAAAAACCTGCTGGTTTTATTTAGTGCCTTTCAGGGGCATATTTAATTCTGTGGGTTTGTTGCTTTCTTACAGTGTAGAAAGGGAGGTTTAGATAAGGGGATGAGAAGGATTCTTTGCTCTGTGTTTGACAGCTGCATGTGCTATGTGCATTTAAGATAGAGTGTTCATTTTGCAGTCAGAATTTGAATCTCATCTGGCTGGCATTTACTAGCTGTGTGGCCATAGGGAAATCATCAAACATCTCTGAATCTGACCCTCATTTATAAAAAAAAAAAGTGTTACCAACAAAACAGGGTTGACCTGCATCTCAAGTTAATTTTATGTTCATGATGTACCAGCTATTATGTGTAATCTATGGAATTAAATCAGTTTCCATTTTTTACAATTTCCACACACATGAAATTCACCTGTTAACTTAGTAGCTAGATCACTGTATATACAAATAGTACTCAATGCAGTGACCTCATTGAATATGTGTTTATATTTCTACCACAGCCAAGTGACTTGTCTGTGATCTATATTCCAACAGTATTATGATTTCTAAAAGAAAATTAGTGTTGGAAATGATCTCAGAGATCCCTTACATCAAATGTGATCTCCTGCTCTCTATAATATTCAGTCTCTGCTTGAACACCTTCTTGTGATAAAGATTCCTTTTCATTTTCTTTTTTCCAGAGCTCTAATTGTTAGAAAGCTCTTGTTAATGTTAATCCAAATACATTTTTCACATTAATATTCATTCATCTGCCTTCTGGATCCACATAAAATAAACCCAAATAACAACAACAAAGAATTGTTCCAGTTTCACCTGACATGACTTTAAGTATTTGAAGAGTTATTATGTTCCACTAAGACTACTTCAAGCTAATCACCTCTAATTCCTTTATCTGATCTTCACATGGTATGGATCTTAGTCCCTGAACTATCCTGCTTTAAAAATTTCATTGTAAAATACTTAGTATCATCTAATGAATTGACATAATTTACCAGATCATTTTTTTAACAAGACTTGTCCCAGTACTATTCTTCTCTTATAATTTGCCTTTGACCTCATAAAAAATAAGAAATAAGAAAACAGGAAAGAAATTTTCAGTCTCATATAGGAAAGAACCCAAGTAGAATATATCTCTCTTTACATGTCCTATTTGCTTTAAAAATATTAAATGAGAATTTTGCTTGGGGATATAAATCAAAATTTATAGACTATATTTTTTGCCATGAGCTTTCTTCAAATATATATGCTGTATGTTGACAAAGTTAATGAAGAGCACTAATAAGAGATTTGTCTGTTTGTAAATACCAAAAGGAATGAAACAGAAATACTGAATTTTAAAATTAGAAGTAATAAATGAAATTAGAAAATGTTATTTATTTTCTTCATTGACTATCATATTTCATTAAAACTAAATTCAAATTCTATTTTTAGCTAAGGTATGTACAAGAACTGTGTATAGTAAAACCAAAATTTTCTCTTTAAAAAAAATTGAGAATATGCTTGTACCCTCAGAGCCCTTTTTTAGTTCTTTCCTAAAGATCAATTCTAAAAAGCCACCATGGTTGTAAAACGACCTTTTTTCCAAAAACAGGCGAAATATGGGCACTAAGATCCCAAACTAGGCTTTCTTTCACATGTAGAGCTATGAACGTTTAAGGAATACATTGGGATTTCTTTTTTTTTTTTTTTTTCTTTTAACATTATAATGTTGGATGTAGATATATCTCTGGCTTTTGTACCAACAGTTCCCTATATTTGAATTGTCATCACTCCTTACCTCTTCCTTCTAGCTTCTTTCTAGCTTCCTCCAAAGTTCTTCTCAAATATCACTTCCTAAATGATTCCATTCCTATTTGCCCCCTTACCTTTATTAATATTTTCTATAAATAAATATTTTCTCTTGAAATTATACTGAAGTATTTTTAATCTTGCATACTTTGCATTTACTTGTTGATGTTGATATTGTATTTTCTAAATAAAATGTTTCTTAATAGGAAGTCCTGTTTCACTTTTTAAACTAGTGTTTAAAATGATGACTTGTAAATATAGTACCTGTAAATAATTATAGTAACTTTTTGTGGTGGCTAAGATTTGGAAATTAAATGGATGTCCATCAATTGGAGGATGGCTAAATAAATTGTGATATAAAATAAGAAATAACAAGCATGATTCAGAAAAACCTGGAAAAGTTTACACGAACCAATGCAAAATGAAGTGACCAGAACCAGGAGAACATTGTACACAGTAACAGTGAATTGTACAATGAAGAACTGTGAATCATTTAACACTTCTCTGGAATACAGTAATCCAAGAGAATTCCAAAGGCTACATGATGAAACATGCTATTTGCCTCCAGAAAAAGAACTGATATTATCTGAATATAGGCTGAAGCATACTGTTGTTTTTTTAAATTTTCCTTTCTTCCTTGTTCTTCTTCCTTCATTCCTTTCTTTTTTCCCCCTTTTTTTATTATTCAAGTCTTCTTGACAACAGTATGGGACAGTTTTATATGACTGCACACATATAACTTTTATCAAATTATTTATTTCAGGAAGGGTGGAGGGAAGGAGAAGGGGATAGAATGTGAAATTCAAAACTTAAAAAAGTTAAAAATTATTTTAACATCTAATTGGGAAAATAAAATGTTTTTAAAATAATGATACCTTATCCACAGTAAATGCTTAATAAGTGTTCGTTGAATTGACAAAATGTCAAGTCTCCAAGAAAAAAAAATTTAGGAAGATTTTATTAAAATTTAATTGCGTAGTCAATCAGTCATTTTAAAACATTTAAGACAACAGACAGCTGTACTAGGGTCTGAGCATTAAAAAAAAAATAAAAAAAAAAAAGAGGAAAAAGGATGACTCCTGCTTTCAAGAAGCTCATGCTCTAACTTGGTAGGCAATACATAAACAGAAGCTGAAGAGTGGGAATAAAGGAAGTACCTAATTAGGGGGAATGATTTAGTTCAGAAGAGAAATACAGCCTATTAGTAAATGAAGTGAAGGCTCCCCTGGAGACAAGTAGTTCTGATGATCTGTTAGTTTCAGAGTTGAATTGATTTAAAGAAGAGATAATATTCATGTAAATAAATGATTATATGTATAAAGAACCAATTTAAAGTATATTACTGAATAATCAAATAATGATAATATCTGGATAATTGCTTATGACATAGGATTAGGGTTCAAGGAGTAATTAAAAATTGTTCCCTAAAAACTAACCAGGAATTCTGCTGGTTATGTTGGAATTGAGAATATATTGGAATTGGATAGGAAGGAATTTGGAAACTAAGCCAAAACATTATATTACCCTTGTGTGAGATCCATAATGTAAAACTGTAATATTCTAATTAGAGCTACTCAAGGAATGATTAATAGGGATGTGAAAAGTACTGAAAATAACAATAAAAATAATTACAGAGCAATTATATAGGGGGATCCTTTTTTAAGTAATTAATATAAAAAGACCTCTGGCTATTGACACCTAAAGCCTGGAATGCTCTTCCTCTTTACTTTCCTTCCTGGTCTCTATGAATGTTCAAGAGTAAGTTCAAACTCTCCTCATAAGGGAGAAAGAAGCATTTTTAGCTCTGCCTCCTTCTATGGAAATGCCTTCCTAATTTCCATATGGATGATAAGGTTGACATACACATTGCCAGAACTAACAGCATTTCAAAAGCTCAAAAAAAAAAAAAAAGTAGTAGAAAAGAAGTATTAGGCAGCCTACCTAGAGTTAGTAAGATTCTGAAGATTACCTGACAAGATAAGGTGCTTGACACTAAGGTCCACTTTTTTTTTTTTTTTTTTTTAATTTTTTTTATTATATATATATATATATATTTTATAATATTATCCCTTGTATTCATTTTTCCAAATTACCCCCCCTCCCTTATTCCCTCCCCCCGACGACAGGCAATACCATACATTTTACATGTGTTACAATATAGTCTAAGTACAATACATGTGTGTGAATATCATTTTCTTGTTGCACAATAAACATTAGAATCCGAAGGTACATGCAACCTGGGCAGACAGATATTAGTGCTAACAATTTACATTCCCCTCCCAGTGTTTCTTCTCTGGGTGTATCTACCTCTGTCCATCATTGATCAACTGGAAGTGAGTTGGATCTTCTTTATGTTGAAGATTTCCACTTCCATCAGAATACATCCTCATACAGTATTGTTGTTGAAGTATACAGTGATCTTCTGGTTCTGCTCATTTCACTCAGCATCAGTTGATTTAAGTCTCTCCAACCCTCTCTGTATTCCTCCTGCTGGTCATTTCTTACTGAGCAATAATATTCCATAACTTTCATATACCACAATTTACCCAACCATTCTCCAACTGATGGACATCCATTCATCTTCCAGTTTCTAGCTACAACAAAAAGAGCTGCCACAAACATTTTGGCACATATATGTCTCTTTCCGCTCTTTAGTATTTCTTTGGGATATAATCCCAGTAGTAGCGCTGCTGGGTCAAAGGGTATGCACAGTTTGATAACTTTTTGGGCATAATTCCAGATTGCTCTCCAGAATGGCTGGATTCTTTCACAACTCCACCAGCAATGTATTAGTGTCCCAATTTCCCCACATCCCCTCCAACATTTGTCATTATTTGTTCCTGTCATCTTAGCCAATCTGACAGGTGTGTAGTGGTATCTCAGAGTGGTCTTAATTTGCATTTCTCTGATCAGTAGTGATTTGGAACACTCTTTCATGTGAGTGGATATAGTTTCAATTTCTTCCTCTGAGAATTGTCTGTTCATATCCTTTGACCATTTATCAATTGGAGAATGGTTTGGTTTCTTATAAATTATGGTCAGTTCTCTATATATTTTGGAAATGAGACCTTTGTCAGAACCTTTGTTTTTAAAAATATTTTCCCAATTTGTTACTTCCCTTCTAATCTTGTTTGCATTAGTATTATTTGTACAGAAACTTTTTAGTTTGATGTAATCAAAATCTTCTATTTTGTGATCAATAATGATCTCTAGTTCTCCTCTGGTCATAAATTCCTTCCTCCTCCACAAGTCTGAGAGGTAGATTATCCTCTGTTCCTCTAATCTATTTATTATCTCCCTCTTTATGCCTAAATCATGGACCCATTTTGATCTTATCTTGGTATATGGTGTTAAGTGTGGATCCATATCTAATTTCTGCCATACTAATTTCCAGTTTTCCCAACAGTTTTTTCCGAATAATGAATTTTTATCCCTAATGTTGGAATCTTTGGGTTTGTCAAAGATTAGATTGCTATAGATGTACCCTTTTTTGTCCTTTGTATCTAATCTGTTCCACTGATCTACCGGTCTATTTCTTAGCCAATACCAAATGGTTTTGGTGACTGCTGCTATATAATATAGCTTTAGATCAGGTACACTTAGACCACCTTCCTCTGAGTTTTTTTTCATTAGTTTCCTTGCAATTCTTGACCTTTTATTCTTCCATATGAATTTTGTTGTTATTTTTTCTAGGTCATTAAAATAGTTTCTTGGGAGTCTGATTGGTATAGCACTAAATAAATAGATTAGTTTGGGGAGTATTGTCATCTTTATTATATTCGCTCGGCCTATCCAAGAGCACTGAATGTCTTTCCAATTATTTAAATCTGATTTTATTTTTGTGGCAAGTGTTTTGTAATTTTTCTCATATAATTCCTGACTTTTCTTTGGTAGATGGATTCCCAAATATTTTATACTATCAACATTTGTTTGGAATGGAATTTCTCTTTGTATCTCTTGCTGTTGCATTTTGTTAGTGATATATAAAAATGCCGAGGATTTATGTGGATTTATTTTGTATCCTGCCACTTTGCTGAAATTTTGAATTATTTCTAGTAGCTTTTTAGCAGAGTCTTTGGGGTTCTCTAAGTATACCATCATGTCATCTGCAAAAAGTGATAGTTTAATTTCCTCCTTTCCTACTCTAATTCCTTGAATCTCTTTCTCGGCTCTTATTGCCGAGGCTAGCATTTCTAGTACTATATTGAATAGTAATGGTGATAGTGGGCAACCTTGTTTCACTCCTGATCTTACTGGGAAAGGTTGCAGTTTATTTCTATTGCATATTATGCTTACTGACGGTCTTAAATATATACTCCTGATTATTCTAAGGAATAATCCATTTATTCCTATACTCTCAAGAGTTTTTAGTAGGAATGGATGTTGGATTTTGTCAAATGCTTTTTCTGCATCTATTGAGATGATCATATGGTTCTTATTAATTTGATTATTAATATGCTCAATTATATTAATAGTTTTCCTAATATTAAACCAGCCCTGCATTCCTGGAATAAATCCTACTTGATCATAGTGTATTATCTTGGAGATGATTTTCTGAAGTCTTTTTGCTAATATCTTATTTAAGATTTTAGCATCAATATTCATTAAGGAGATTGGTCTATAATTTTCTTTCTCAGTTTTCGATCTACCAGGTTTAGGTATCAGTACCATGTCTGTGTCATAAAAGGAGTTTGGTAGGACTCCTTCATCCCCTATTTTTTCAAATAATTTATATAACATTGGGGCTAATTGTTCTTTAAATGTTTGGTAGAATTCACATGTGAATCCATCTGGCCCTGGGGATTTTTTCCTGGGGAGTTGATTAATAGCTTGTTCTATTTCTTTTTCTGAAATGGGACTATTTAAGCAATTTATCTCCTCCTCTGTTAATCTAGGGAGCCTATATTTTTGGAGAAAGTCATCCATTTCACTTAAGTTATCAAATTTATTGGCATAAAGTTGGGCAAAGTAACTCCTTATTATTTCTCTAATTTCCTCTTCATTGGTGGAAAGATCCCCCTTTTCATTTGTAAGACTATCAATTTGATTTTCCTCTTTCTTTTTTTTGATCAAATTTACCAAAGGTTTATCTATTTTATTGGCTTTTTCATAAAACCAACTCTTGGTTTTATTTATTAATTCAATAGTTTTTTTACTTTCAATTTTATTGATTTCTCCTTTTAATTTTTGTATTTCGAGTTTAATTTTTGGTTGGGGGTTTATAATATGGTCTTTTTCTAGCCTTTTAAGTTGTAAGCCCAATTCGTTAATCTTCTCTTTCTCAATTTTCTTCAAGTAAGCCTCTAAAGATATAAAATTTCCCCTTATTACTGCTTTAGCTGCATCCCAAAGATTTTGATATGATGTCTCATCATTATCATTATCTTGGGTGAAATTGTTAATTGTTTCTATAATTTGCTCTTTCACCCAGTCATTCTTTAAGATGAGATTATTCAGTTTCCAATTACTTTTTGGTCTATTTACCCCTAACTTTTTACTGAATGTAGCTTTTATTGCATTGTGATCTGAGAAGAAGGCATTTATTATTTCTGCCTTCCTACATTTAATTTTGAGATCTTTATGTCCTAATATATGGTCAATTTTTGTATAGGATCCATGAACTGCTGAGAAAAAAGTATATTCCTTCCTATTGCCATTCAGTTTTCTCCAAAGGTCTATCATACCTAGTTTTTCTAATGTTCTATTTACTTTTTTAATTTCTTTCTTGTTTGTTTTGTGGTTTGATTTGTCTAAATCTGAGAGTGCAAGGTTGAGATCTCCCACTATTATAGTTTTACTGTCTATTTCTTCTTGCAGTTCTCTTAACTTTTCCTTTAGAAAGTTAGATGCTATACCACTTGGTGCATATATGTTTAATATTGATATGGCTTCATTATTTATGCTACCTTTCAGCAGGATATAGTTTCCTTCCTTATCTTTTTTAACGAGATCTACTTCTGCTTTTGCTTGATCTGAGATAAGGATAGCTATCCCTGCTTTTTTGGCTTTACCTGAAGCATAATAGGCTCTGTTCCAACCTTTTACCTTTACTCTGTATGTATCTCCCTGCTTTAAGTGTGTTTCCTGTAGGCAACATATTGTAGGGTTCTGCTTTTTGATCCAATCTGCTATCCGTCTCCGTTTGATGGGATCGTTCATCCCATTTACATTTACAGTTAAAATTACTAATTCTGTGTTTCCTGCCATCGTATTATCCCCAGATTATACTTTTTTCCCTTGACCCCCCTGATCCCCCTCCCCGATATTTAATTTACAGACCCCCCTTGTGACGCGCAACCCTCCCTCTTTTTTTTTTTTTTAGGATCCCTCCCCCCTCCCTCCAAGTCCCTTCACTTATTCTCCTTTTCCTTTCCCCTTTTCCTCTCCCCCCTTTTAATGAGGTGAGAGAAAATTCTCTGAAAAACAAATATGTTAATTATTTACTCTTTGAGCCTCTTCTGATGAGAGTAAGATTCACACAATGATTCTCCCCCTCACTAAGTTCCCTCAGATATGGTGTATTTTCTATGTCTCTTCCTGGGATGTAGTTTCCCTCTTTTTATCACTCCTTCCCCTTTTTCTGAACCGACCTCCTTCCCTTTACCACCCCCCCTTTTTTTCTTTTATATCAGTAAAATCAAATTATCCTTGAGTATTTTTTATATACCCACAACAGAGTTACAGTTCTCAAGGGTTCTGTGTACCTTTTTCTGTTTCTCTTCAGTCTTGTGGATGTAGATCAAATTTTTTGTTTAAGTCTGTTTTTTTTCTTAGAAACATATAGAATTCCTCTGTTTCATTGAATGACCATCTTCTTCCATGGAAAAAGATGCTAAACTTAGCTGGGTAGTTCATTCTTGGTTGCAGTCCTTGATCTTTTGCCTTACGGAATATCAGGTTCCAGGCCCTTCTATCTTTTAATGTGGAGGCAGCCAGATCTTGGGTGACCCTTATTGTGGCACCTTGGTATTTAAATTGTTTTTTTCTAGCTGCTTGCAGGATTTTCTCCTTTGTGTGGTAATTCTGCAGCTTAGCCACAATATTCCGTGGTGTTCTTTTTTTAGGGTCTATTTCAGAAGGAGTTCGATGAATTCTTTCCACATCTACTTTCCCTTCTGTTTCTATTATCTCTGGACAGTTCTCTTTGATAATTTCCTGTAAAATAGAATCTAGGCTCTTTTTTTGGTCATAGTTTTCTGGAAGTCCAATAATCCGCAGATTATCTCTCCTAGATCTATTTTCCAGGTCTATAGATTTTCCCAGTAAGTATTTGACGTTGTTCTCCAGCTTCTCATTTTTTTTGTTTTGTTTGACTGATTCTTGGGTTCTCTGTGAATCATTCATTTCTATTTGTTCCATCCTGACTTTTAAGGAGTTATTTTCTTCTTTCACAGTTTTTAGTTCTTTTTGTAAATGCCCAATTTCATTTTTAAATGAATTATTTTGCTCTATTGAGTTTTTTTCCATTTCCCTAATTTTTTTCTTTTGAGAATTATTTTCTTTTTCCAATTCAGAAATTCTATTTTCTTGAGACTTTTTTATCTTTTCCAATTCAGAAATCCTACTTTCCTGTGTTTTTTTAACCTTTTCTAATTCACTAATTTTGTTTCCCTGCATCTCCTGTGAATTCTTTATTTTTTCCAACTCCAATTTCAGGACGTTGTTGTTCTCTATCATAGCTTCCCTTTCTTTTCCCCATTTTTCTTTGATCTCCCTCAATTTTTTAAGAGCTTCTTCTAGGAGAGAGTTATGTGATGGGGGGCAGGAATCGTTCCCCTTTAGGTTGTTGTCTGTTGATTCTCTGCTGTCAACTTCCTCGGGGTTGGATACCCGCTCTTTCTCTGTATAGAAGGAATCTATGGTTTTTCTAGCTTTTTTGCTCATACTTAAAAAAATCTTTTGGGGTCTGTCTCTGGGGTAGGAAATTATTTACTTCTTTACCAGCTTCCTCCCAGACCGGATGGATGCAGCGGCCCCTGCGCCGGAGCTAAGATAGAGCTCTGGGAGAGAGTTCCCCACCCCCTCCCTGGAGGTGCCTCAGAGGTGATTAGCACTACTGTGCTTCGAGGGCGTAGGATAGTGAAGACAGCACGAAGTCCAGCCTATGTGTCTGGGTGGGGAGTGGATGTCTGCAGCAGGTGACGTGAGAAGCCCCTGCGCTCAAACTGGAAGTGTCTGCCAGAAACCGCGGTCCCTAGTTCAAAGGTTCCGCTTCTCTGGGACTTCCTGGAGCTGAGTTCCACTCCCTCCAGCTAAGCTAGGCAGTGTGTGTTGCCTTGGGCCGTATCCACCCACTTGTCAATCTCTTAACTATTCTCAGGAGGTAGCTGAGGCCACACCCCCTGGTGCCAAGAGATCCGCTGAGTCACCCCCCCGGATCGGGGGAAAATCTAATTTGAGTTTTAAAATATTTTGGCTTTCTCTTCTGAACTGCTAAATAATTAGCAGAGAAGAGCTAACAGCCTGTGCCAGATTCCTTTACCTCAGTGGCTTCTCTGATCCCAGAGCCCTTCCCAGCGCAATGGGCGCAGTGTGCCCCTACCCCACCGTCTGTGCTGGTCTTTCTTATTCCTCCCCTGAGAACTGACCATTCCTGTTGAAACTCCAGATTCTCTTCAGCTGGTAAGTCGTGCTTCCAGTCCTTGTGGTATCTATCAGTCCTGAGCTAATTCTGAGACTTAATTTATCTAATTGGTTGTGAGGGAGTGAGGACGTTCACTGAGTCGTGTGTTTCTTCTCCGCCATCTTGGCTCCTCCCCCCTAGTTAGCATTTTCTAAAAGCATGTTGAATGACTGAGTGATAAGTGAAGCCAAAGAATAGTAGAATTTCAAAGTTAGAAGAGAACTCAAAAATTATCTAATTTAGCCAATACTTGAACAAACATCCTCTTGAAAACATCCCTTAAAATGGTTATTCAGTCTTTTTTTAGGCTTCCAAGAAGGCAAAACACAGAACCTTTAAGATATTCCATTCCATTTTTGGAGAGTTTTCAGTGCTAAGTTAATGTCCTGATATCAAACTTAACTGTGCTCTCTGCAACTTTCACCTTTTTCACCTAGTTCTTAGATCCTCTTGGGTCAAATAATAAATATATTCACTATTTCACATGATATCCATTCAGAAACTTAAAGTTATGAAATCCCTCTTTAGCATTCGCTTCTCTGGATTAAATATCTTCATTTCTTTCTGTTCATTTGCTAAAATCAGTAACAGAATAAAGCAAGATTTTTTTATATTAATATATTATAACTAAGGTAAGTCATTGTGAGCTTGAAAGAGATAAGTATAAGAAAAATAAAAAGAAGTGTTATTTACACAGTGGGTAGTAAACTTATAGAAGTCATTACCCTGTAAACTTGAATATTCTGAAAATACAAATAGGCCTATAGAATCAAATCTTAGGAAGAGATCTTCCATATTATCTCCATTATCTACTCTAACCTCCTACTAACTGGAGAATTGCCTTTTAAAAAGATCTAAAATATGCTTATTCAGGCTCTGCTTGGAAGCTTCAAATTTCAAAGAGCTCAGTACTTCTCAAGGCAGCCCATTCTTCTATAGAACACCTCTCATTATTAGAAACTTCTTGTACTGAGATGAAATTTTCTTCCTTATAACTTTAATTTCTATAATCTAGTTCTATCCTTGGAGGCAACAAAGAACACATTTACAATCTCTTCCATATAATTAACTCAAATTTTTGAAGAGCCATTATGTTTCTCTTAAATTCTCTCTTCCCCAATCCTTCAATGTTTTCTTTTATGGCATTGACTCCTAGACACCCTTGCTATCTCAGTTGCATTCAGGAGGTACTCTTACATGTCAGATATCTTTTGTTAAAGCATAAAACTACACTACAAACTTATTTTTTAATTGACCAAAATACTGAATGAAGCAACTTGGTTGTTCAGTGAACAGTACTAGACCTGAAGTCAAAAGACACATAGTCAAATTTAGCCTCTAATATTACTACTTTGGTTGACCCCTGAGCAACTTTGTCAGTCTCAATTTTTCTCATTTGTAAAATTAGGATAATAACAATAATATTTATCTCTCAGAGTTGTTGGGAAGATCAAATAATGTGATATTTGCAAAACACTTTACAGATCTCAAAGTGTTACATAAATGCTACTTAGGAAAATTATATTGATCTGATCATAACATCCTGATTGAAATTCTGCCATCCTCAACTATTTTTCATTATTTCTTTTACATTCTGAAAATTGAAATTGTCAGCATGGCAAGTCAGTAATCTACTAGGTGTTTTGATCATTCAAGAATGAGGCTTCCAGAAAGTAGCATAATTTAAAGCCCTTTATCATAACATAGCTATCTAAAATGGTATGAGTTTTGTTGTGTCTGTGAAGGAATTATTATCTATAGTTTCCATATATATATATATATATACTTCTTAAAATAGAGTGCTTTTATTTCTGTTTTTAGCTATTAGTACTATACCTTCAAGAATTACTGATATAGTATGTTCAACTATTGTCAGATGTATCCTGATAATTTGAGGTTCATTTTATTTCGTATACATGGCTTAATAAAAGTTCATGTAAACTGATTGATGACAGATATATAAGGGGTCAAGAGAAATTAAAATCTAGTTATATTTGTAATATTTTATAGTGAAACTGTTTGAGGTCAATTGCAGCCACTAGTCAGTCAATAGTTTGAAACATCTATTGGAAACAGATAATACAAAGGAAGACATTTTATTATTTAATGAAGAAACAAAACAAAGGATATGTCACTGAGACATGAGATTCAACAGTCTCAAAAGGATTGAAGATGAATATCAGATAGAGAATAAAGGAGAGATGTATAATACGTATGAGAACATTGCAACAATGTACTAATGAAGATCTTCAAAGATCAAGAGTTAGAGATGTTATCAAGAAGAAAGGGAAGGGCTGTTTATATATCAGGGGCAAGGGAAAGTAGATTAAAAAAAGACTATATATTAATGTGCTTCTGATGACAGCAGTAAGGAAGGTGTTCAATACATTGCTAAACATCTATGTTGAACTTTAGAGGTACATGGACATAAGTCACAAATATTGGAGCAATATCAATGATTTGTGATATAGCCCACTGGAGGGAACTTCTAAATTAGAGGTTTTGGTCACCCCTAATTTAGGATTAGAGATACCTTTGGCAGTCTGCTGATACCTATGGATCTCTTCCAAAATAACCTTTTTCAATGTCTAAAATACATAGGATTATAAATGAGTATACTGCTGTTGAAATGGAATTATCCATTTAAAAAAAATTCACAGGTCTTAGTTTAAGAATCCTTTTTGAAGTCAGTGAGATCATACCTCTAATTTATTAAATTAAGAATTCCTAGAAAAAAAGCATTGCAGCAAGAATAAGTTATATGACAAAAAGTGAGATTATCATCATCTTTAACATATCTTTATCATTAATACACAAGGCACTTAAAAGAAGCAGGAGGGATTTACTGAGCACGATTGGAACTGGGCAAGATGAATCAGCAAAGGCATGCTAGAGAACCCTCTTTCCCGTTATCATATTAGAATAAATTCCAGCTATGAGTTCAACTTATGAACCCAAAGCCACAGCTGGATCATGGAGTCATGCCTGCCCTACCTTTGAAAGGAGGTAAAAAAAAATCCAGTTCAAGAGAGATCAGATGCCAGTTTTTCTATTATCAAGATCAGACCCTTTAAAAAAGAATTTTGATAGTTTTTTCTTCATCATTTTTTGCTTTTTTTCCCCCTCTACCTACTTCCTTTGTCCTATGCTCTTTTATAGGAAAGAGTTAACTATTCTTTATAAATCCTCAATTATAATAATGTGCAGAGAACTCTCCCTGAATTCATGCAAATCATTCAGAGTAGCTGAGCCACAAATTCTAAAAGTCAGGACCACAGCTTCGTTTTTCTCCCATAGGGCCAAAAAATAGTCTATCGTTTTGAAGGCAAATAATTTTAAATGACAGTGTGGTGCCACAATATATAAACAGGACTAAATTATTGTAGGACCTCCCTGTATGTTTGACTTTCCCCTGCTGCCTACTACTATGGTGGCTGTTTAGAAAATCATTTTTACTCTTTATCCTTACCTCCACTTTTCTCCTTTTACTGGGAATCATGCCCATTAGAAAGACAGTTTATGGTTGTAATCCTAATGTGCAGCAATGCTAAAATATATCACATATCCCTGCCTCTTGGAACTATTAGCTTCCTTCAAAACTTAGCTCTAGTACAATCTGCTACATGAGAACTTTTCTGATGCTCCCAGTGTTTCTCCAACCCTTCTGCAATTGTCCCCCAAAAAGGTCCCCAAATAAACCTATTTTTGTATTTACTTTGTATACCTGTTGCGAAAACTTTTCAGCATCATGATTTTCCCCCTCCTTGCCCCAGTAGGTCTATAGCTCAAGATCTGTTTTCAGTTTTATCTTCATAACCCCAGTTCAGTCCATACGGCCTCTAGCACATAGTAAATGCTTATAAATTATTGAACTGAATGAAGCCTTCATCACATGATAACATAATAGATTGTGGAGGCACCTTGAAGGTATATAAGATACAGGAAATTGTTCCTGAATTCAAATTTGGCCTCAGATACTTGCTAACTGAGTAACTCTGGAAAAGTCACTTAATCCTATTTGCATCAGTCTTCATCTGTAAAATGGGCTGGAAAAGAAAATCACTCCAGTATTTTGGACAAGAAACCCCCAAATTGGATCACAAAGAATCAGATATAATTGAACATGACTGAACAACAAAAATAATGGAATGTTGAATACCTTTCTCAATCTCTCCAAAAATTCTGGTAGGAATTATAAATAAATAAATGAATGAACGAAAGTGTGTATATGTATGTGTGTATGTATGTATGTATCTCTCTATATATAGATATAGATATATATCTTTACGATTTGATTAATTCCTCTCAGGGGAAAACCTAATGGTAATATTTATTCCCAGAAAATGCTGACATTCCAGATCCTCTCAACCAACATCTACACTCACTTGACCCAAACTTTATGAACACCTACAATAGGAAATACACTTTGATTTTTTTTTAAATAACTGAGTATGTGACCAAAAAAACCTGAATTCTATCTCTTACTAGAACTTTGAAGTTGTATGAAACTAATTTGGAACTAAAGTGATAACATTTCAAATTAATGAACTTCAATAATCTACTTCCACTTGGATTTCTTTTCTGTGACCTGGGCAGGGGGGAATGCTATGATATGGACACATAAATGAAAGGGAGAAAATCCTCTCTATTATCTATCAGACTGGGGTATATTTTGATTAGCTAGAAGATTTGGAGGTAATTATCTCTTTTTACAAAACGGTTCAGATAGAAGAATTCCAAGTATAAGCATTTCATGGTGGCATAGGTGCAGCATAAAAACCAATTTCACTATTGTTTGTTAAACATAGTTTAGATATAATTACATGTTTTTAAGTGAAGCTAATTATGACACTGATTTTTTTTTATCATTGAGCTAAATTGCTGGAGATTTTTAAAGCTAAATATCAACCAGAGGAAAATTAGGATGACAGAATCCTCTGAGGAGTGATAAAGAAAGATCACCTCCACAAATAGGCATGACATTTGCAATAGACCATGAAATGAGGTACAGACCAAAGAGAACAGGAGTCAAGAGGCAAATGGTGTTGGGGTCAGCAGTCATTAGCAAATTGGTCCTTTACCTCTCCCAGATGGAACCTTTATCTGAATCAAGGTCAGTGTATGAGTTATAAACTCAAGAAGCCACATTCCAAACCAGAAGCAGTTCACAAGTTATCCATGAATAGTCAAAGTTTAGGTATTGGTTCAGGGTCAACAAACACAGTTAAAGTATGCAGAGAATACTACTGGGGTGAGTAGAGGGATTAGGGATCTCATTTTGAAGATTTTGAGGTATTTCACTGTGATCAATAGAACATGCATTTAACATAAAAGTGCATGCCATAAACACAAAAGAACTTTCTTGGAATAAAAGCATTTGCCCATCAGAGCCCACTCTACTTCCAGACCTTTTGGCCCTGTTCAAAATGATGAGTATTTTTTCTAGCCTCCACATGAAAAGACAAATAGAAGGAATCCAGTTAATAAATAAGGTACTAAAACTTTAACTTATAAAAGTGGCAGTGTCCTGGAATTTTATTTTATTTTTTGCTTTGGAAAGATTGCACTATGCTACTGATGTTCACTTTAAGAGTTGTTATGTGAATATATATTATATATGTTTTGTATTTGTGAGATATTTCATATATATATATATATATATATATATATATATATATATATATATATATATATATATATATATATATATGGTGTTTTATCAGAGGAGTGATAGGATGAAAGCTATGTTTTAGGAATTTAATCTGGTATGAGGGAATGGTGTGGATAAGGAAAGAACTGGAGGTAAGGAAACCAATTAGTAAACTATTATTATAGTTCCAGTTATGTGTGAAGAGGGACTAGATTTGGATGATGTCAGTGAAGATGAAAAGGCACAAGTAAATATGGAAAACACTGACTTCTAAGTCATTTAATTGCAAACACCACTTTAATTATATGATTATATGAATTGCTCCTTTGGATATATCAGACCTCACACAAACCTTTCTTTCATTTTTGCTGCCCACACACTCTAACATCCACCTCCGGGAGCTTCTTTGTTGAAAAGGAAGAGGTATAGAGTTGGAAGATCAATAGAATTAGGAGATAGGGAAAGTATAAAATACAAAATATAGTTCTATCATTATTTTCAGACAGCTACATTATTTTCTTTTTTTTTCTTTCTTTTTAATTAATTTTATTAAAAAAAAAAAAAACAGAATAAGGAAAAAGAAAAACAGAAAAGGAATACAAAACAAAAGAGAACATTGTCATGTGCCCAGCACAACATCAGGGAGGTTTCAAAATATGTAACAACAAATTTCCAGTTCAAGAAAGTATATATATATATATATATATATATATATATATATATATATATATATATATATATATACATATATATATATATATATATATATATGTGTGTGTATGTATATGTATATGTAGAAGAAATTGCATTCATAAGTCCATCTTTTCTTTACTTCCTGGTAAATTGTTTTCTTCTCTGCTGTGCATCTTTTTTAAAACTTTATTCTTTGTTCCTTCTTTCATGCCCCCCACCTCTCCCAAGCATACTGTAGTTGATATATTTATGTATAAATATGTACACACATATACACACTTACTCAGATATCTTTCCTATGATGAATATTTAATTCTGTTCCATAACCTGCCTTGCTATTACTTAAACCTCCCCCAACCTGTGTATCTCTCCTTAGTCTTCTTCCTGAACACTTTGCTTCCTTGTCCACTCATCCTTCTCCACTTATTTCTTTATAGATTGTAGAGCATGCTGTGCCCTTTCTGGTAGATATGTAGTGTTGCCTATTGAACCCATTCCAGATGTAGATTTTCAGAACTAGGAGCCCTCCTCCCTCCCTCAATGCCTGTGTGCATTCTTCCTCTGCACCTCATTCATAATTATATTTACCTTAATTCTGCCTTCCTCTTTCTTTTGAGCTACCCTATGTCATTCATAAACAAGATGTCCATCTTAAACCTATGGTATATACATTTCCCATAAAGGCACATTATTTTCAAGCAAGTTTTTTTTTTCTTTCTTTTCATTCCTTACCATAAGCCTACTTAGAGCTCCAACCTGATGTATAAATATATCTTAGAAGTAGTATTTCTCATGGCTCCTTTTCCTCTTTTCTTTAGAAGCATTTTCATTGTACAATAGCTAGAATTATGGAATGTCCCCATCCTGAATCTGTACTCTTCAAAATAACTTGAGGCCCTCTCCCTAAGAAAAAGGGGATGGACCAATGAGAATGCCACCATCATCCCAGCACACCATTCTATGGTAGTCTAGATTAGTTACCAAAAAAGGGAGGCAAGTTAATTATCAGCAAGTTGGATTTAGAATCAGAAAGCTTGAACTATCCAGATTCTACTAAGAAATGAATCTACTTCTAGGGGAAAACACTCTCTGGGCCTTAGTATTCTCATTTTTAAATGCAGAAGTTATACTAGATGATCTTTAAGCCAAAGAAGGAATCTAAAAACCTAAAGTGTTTATAGTATTTCTACTTTCAGACTTACAGAAAGGAAAAATAGAAAGAAAATAATGTGCAAGTCATTTATTCAATTAATAAATGGTCAAAGGATATGAACAGATAATTCTCAGATGAAGAAATTGAAACTATTTCTAGCCATATGAAAAGATGCTCCAAGTTATTATTAATCAGAGAAATGCAAATTAAGACAAGTCTGAGATACTACTTCATATCTGTCAGATTGGCTAGAATGACAGGGAAAGATAATGCGGAAAGTTGGAGGGGATGTGGGAAAACAGGGACACTGATACATTGTTGGTGGAATTGTGAATACATCTAGCCATTCTGGAGAGCAATTTGGAACTATGCTCAAAAAGTTATCAAATTCTGCATACCCTTTGATCCAGCAGCGTTACTACTGGGCTTATATCCCAAAGAGATTTTAAAGAAGGAAAAGGGACCTCTATATGTAAGAATGTTTGTGGCAGTCCTCTTTGTAATGGCCAGAAACTAGAAACAAAGTGAATGCCCATCAATTGGAGAATGGCTGAATGAATTGTGGTATGTGAATATTATGGAATATTATTGTTTTGTAAGAAATGACCAGCAGGATGATTTCAGAAATGTCTGGAGAGACTGACATGAACTGATGCTGAGTAAAATGAGCAGGACCAGGAGATCATTATATACTTCAACAACAATACTATGTGATGATCAATTCTGATGGATATGACCCTTTTCAACAATGAGATGAATTAAATCAGTTCCAATAGAGCAATAATGAACTGAACCAGCTACACCCAGCAAAAAAAAAAAAAAAAAAAAAAAAATCTGGGAGATGACTATGAACCTCTACATAGAATTCCCAATCCCTCCATTTTTGTCCACCTGCATTTTTTTATTTTCTTCACAGGTTAATTGTACACTATTTCAAAGTCCAATTCTTTTTGTACAGCAAAATAACTGTTTGGACATGTATACATATATTGTATTTAACTTATACTTTAACATATTTAACATTATTATTATTAATATTATTAGTCAACCTGCCATCTGGGGAAGGGGTTGGAGGGAAGGATGGGAAAAATTGGAACAAAAGGTTTTGCAATTGTCAATGCTGAAAAATTACCCATGCATATATCTTGTAAATAAAAAACTATAAAAAAGAATAGAAATTGAAAAAAAAATAATGTGCAGACAATTAACAAGAGCTGAATTGGAATTATCAGTGCAAATGAGGGTTCCTTGATGGAGAGGGGTCATTTCTCAAAGGGTACCTGTGCCTCAGGATCATCTAGTGTGTTCCCAATTCATATGGAAGAATGACACATTAATCTTTCAAACCTTTGACAAAAAAGATTCCATCTATTCTACCAAACATAGTGTCTGAACTCTATACAACACTTGATTTGTATTCAATTTATTTGGCCATTACAGATGAGAAAACTAAGGCAAAGAGGGATTTTAATTTGATCAGAATCATACAGCTAAAAAAAATCTGAGGTGGTTTTTGAACCCAGGATCCTAAAGCTCCAGCATTGTGTTCACTATGCTATCTCATAGTGGGTACCAGAAATCATAAAACTATATCTCTTTTCCTGACAGTAAGTCCACTGTAGCTAATGAGGAAGAAACAAACAAACAAACAAAAAGAGGCTAACAGAAATGACAAATAAATTACTCCTTGGATACTTATTCTTTTATTAATTATATTTTTAATGTATGGGTACTAATTCTTCTGATCATTAAACCCTACATATTTCTTCCTAATGCTACCATTCAGTGGGACAAACCACTACAAACACACACACACACACACACACACACACACACACACACACACACACACACACCCCTTTCAGAATCACAAAAAAAAAAAAAAAAAGATAGTTTGGCAATGTTATGGTTAGGTAGGGGAAACCTGAACTATTCCTAAAGGATGAACTCATGAACAGGGACAATGAATGTCGGTTGGTCATAGGTTCCTAGCAATGTTTAGGGGAGTCCTGTCTTACTCAATTTGACTTTACTGTGAAAGAACTTAGAATATTTTGTGAGGTCACAGAATTGTTCCGACTGTGCTAAGAACCAGTAGACTGGTTAAACTGAAGAGGAAACCAAACCTGAAATAGATTTCTCCAAATCTAAACCCATTCTCATCTAGATATTTCTCCTCCTCCCAATTCCTTTTTCATGTATCCTTTAATACCCCCCAGATGTTCTAGGATATACATACAGCTTCAGGCTAGGAACATTCTGTAATTCCCTCTACTGTGTAATAAAAGAAACCTGGTTAGCCAGTTAGCAGCTGGCCTTGGGCAGTTAGAAGCTTCCCACAGTTCCAATAATACAACTGAGTGCTGTGCACCTGTGACCCAGAGTGAATTCCATTCAAAAATGAAGGCTATTTTGTGAAAGAAGGTAGAGATCTGCTCATGTCAAATGTATAAGTAACTCATGATAGTTTTGTCCCCACTTTTCAAACCCTCCCCCAAGAAAAAAAATTGATAATTGCAGTATTATATTCTTTATTCTCTTCTGTTCAAGAGATTTATTTTTCAAAAGGGAGTCTGTAATAAATGGAAGGTCAGCTAAGGAGAGAAGCATGATATTGATATCCTTAGATTGTCAGGATTTTCTATGTTTCAAAGCTCTCTAATATATATTTTTTATTGGAACTATTCTGAAAATAGAAAAATCACCAGAGTCTTATTGTTCTTGTGTTTGTTTATTGCCTAAAGATTCTTTCATAATGTCAAAGTACCTCCTACCCTTTTATCTGAATATTTTTATTTTATTGTATGTGGCTGTTATGGCCCTCAATAACATTATCCCTAAAACAGGCCTTGCATGATCACTTCTTTCCAAGTGGAAAGAATATCTCTCCCATGGCCTCATTTTTACTACCTAAAGTTCATTGCAATTAGTATAAAAATTTCACACAGGCTAAAAAATGAGTTTTAAAAAAATCATCCTTGACTGAAATTAAAAATAAGTTAGCCTATAAGCATGATTAACTTTTAAATCATATTTTTAAAAAGTTTTTTTTAGTCTCTAGAGGGGGGGGCAGGGAAGATAGGTACTACCTATCTTGATAAGTTATCTCTCAAAGAGCACAGGATTTGGATTCAGAAGACTTGGATTTGAAGGCTATCTCTTAGATTTCCAAGCTTCCATGAATAAGTCACTTGACCTCTAAGAATATTTCCTTCTCTGTGATAAGAAGATGATACATCCCTTCATAGGAGACATGAAACTTTAAAATTTTATAAAAATGTGAGCTGTTATGTGCAGCTGGATAAAGAGATGCTTCACTGAATTAAATATATCCATGACCCCCTCCCCATAGCATCTTTATTAATATCTTCAGGGAATGAATCTGGTATGTCCATTTCAAGTAGTGAGGTAATAAACATAAATTGGTGGTGATTTCATAATCCATTTTCCTATTAATGAAACTCAGTATTTCTTGAATGGATCATCAGTTATCAGTTCAATTCAACAACTCAATTAAACAAATGTTTTAAGAATCTACTAGGTGCTAGGCTCTGTTAAAGTATATGATGACAAAACTAAAGCAATCCCTGCAATCTAGGAGCTTTTATTATCCTGGAAGTGGGTGATAAGGGTGGGATACAACACAGACAAGTAATTATAATGTGTCTTCAAAGTACTTCCAAGAGAAAGAAAACTAAAAGTGTGAAGGGGATGGATTACTAGAAGAGAGGCACCATAGTAAGGTGAAATAGATATTACTGCAATAAGAAGAATTGAATTTATATTCCTATTCTGCCACTTTTTACTTGTGTGATCTTAGACAAGTCACTCAACCACTCCAATTTATTTACTTCTCTGTAATATGAAGGCATTTGGACAAAAAGAAATTCTGATCTTCCTTCCACTCTAAATCTGTGAAACTACAAACAGTCTCATGTAAGAATTTTATAATCAAAGATCAAAGGACTGAAATGCTTTTACTAGTCTAATCCCTGCTGTCCTCTTTTCTAGATTAGATGGGGTAGTCTTACCCCATAAGTAAATCATGTCACAAAGCATGACTAATCAAAACCAAATGTAATGAAAATCTGTTTATCCAGGTTCAAAACCCAGCTAAAGGTCCATTTTCTCAGTTCCAGCTACTGGATTCTCATAGTCAGAAAATGTTAACTTCAGTCTCGGGACTTACATCACTCTATATTGAATGATATGTATATACAGACTCCTAGTCCTGAATTTACATGTTCAATCACAGGGACACCATGAGCAAAGAACCAATAGAAGTTAAAATCTTCCACTCTGTCAGTCTTTCAGATGGAAATAGTGAAGAAAACTGTGTACCTGCATTGACTTTGAATAACAACTGCAAATCTCCAAGCATTAGACTAAATGAAACAAACTAAGCCATAGAAAAAGTTAGAAGCTAAACAAACAAACAAAAATTAACAAAAGATCCTAAAGAGGATACATTTTTAACATGTGTGCCCAGAAAGGAAAATATTTAGTAAATAATTCCTTGGTATTCCAGAAAATTTTACATTCTTTTAAAAAATAGTTAGATTAATAATATTCTGTTAGAAATCCATAATATTTATGAATGCAACCTAATATTCAGAGAAGTAGAAGTAATTGGTAATTTAATGAAATTATGTTTCTGGTTCTTGTTTCTCAATTAGAGATCTTAACTAAAAGCTTTGGTATTTATTAAATTCCAAGATAGCAAGAAATCTGATGTAGGTTATACATGTACAATCATGTTAAGCTATTTTGACATTAGTCATGCTATGAAAAAAAAATCAGAACAAAAAAGAAAATTCACAAGAAAGAAAGAAAATAAAAAAGTAAAAATTTATGTCAATCTGCTTTGACTTCAGAGTTCTTTTTCTAGATGTGGATGGCATTTTCTATCACAAGTTTCTTGTAATTGTCTTGGAATATTGTACTGATAAAAAGAGCTGAATTTAGCATTGATAATCATCACCCAATGTTGCGGTGACTTTGTACAATATTCTCCTGGTTTTGTTCACTTTACTCAGAATTAGTTCATGCAAGTCTTTCCATATTTAAAAAAAATCTACCTGATCATCAATTCTTATAGAACTATAGTATTCCATTACATTCATATGTCACAATTTGTCCACCCATTCCCCAATTAATAGGCATCCTCTTAATTTCCAGTTCTTAGCCATTCCAAAAAGAGCTGATTTAAATGGTGTTTGTATATGAAATCCTTTTCTCTTTTTTATGATTTCTGTGGTATATAAATCTACTAGTGTTATTGCTAGATCAAAGGTTATATATAGAGTTTAACAGTCCTTTGGGCATAGCTCTAAATTGCTTTCCAGAATGGTTGGATCAGTTTACTACTCCACCAACAATGCATTATTGTTCCATTTTTCCCAAATGTTCTCCAACATTAATCAAAAAATGTGTTTTTAATAGGTCCATCTAAAACTTTTAAAAAAATCATTCCATCAACATTTATTTAAAAAATCTTGTAGTGGTAAAAATACAAAATTTGGGTAAGGCAATTTCTATCCTTGTGGAACTTAAAAGTCTAGTAATAATAACTCACATTTCTGCATTGTTTTAATATTAATGAAGTTCTTTCATCATAAAAACCCTGAATTAGGCAGTATAAAAATTATTATTCTGGTTCTAAGACACAGATCATGATAGTAGATCATGTGACCATTATTATTATGTTAGGAAGTTGCAACCAAAAAGTTCTCTATGAAGTCTAAATGGGAAGGTCTTAAATATTAACAGGTGCAAGGTGAGAGAAAGGAATCAAGAAAATTTTCCTGGAGAAAAGGAACGTTTGATTTAGGCTTCAAAGGATTGTTTGAATCAGCATAACAGGAAACTTAAGAACATTCCAAATGTCAGAGTATGAGCAATGGTCCAGAGGAAGAAATGTAGAGATTATATTCAAAGAACAAAAAGTTATCCAATTGAATGCAGAGTAAAGTGACTAGAATGCAGTGATGGTGAGGGAGCAGATCCAAGATATCAGAAAGGACACAACATTTCTTTCTGACCTTGTCCCAAGACCTTCATACTAACTAGCAAATCCAGCCTCTGAATTAGCTCTGGGCTGGCAGAATATACAAATAATGAAAGTGTAGCAAATTAGCAGCATAAGATAATTTCAAAGATTGCCAGAAAAGATGTTTCAATCAGATGTGGAGTGGGGTGGGCTAAATGCAAGCAGGCTGAGCACAGATCCAGGGTGATGTGGGCTCCACATGCCAGAGAATCTACAGGGAGGAATCTACAGCAATGTTGTCTACTCTGCCCTGTTTGCAAGCCAGTAGATCAGAAGAGACATTATAAAACATACAACACAAACAGAAAAGATCAATAGTGAACCTCTGAAATGCCAGAATTTAATGGGACTTAGCCTAAGTCAGCCCTAACTAAGAGAACAGATTTCACACCCTGAGGCGACTAAAAGCAGATCATCTCCAGATGAAGCATCAATATTGGACCCCTTACACAAAGCTCTCTTAGAAGAAATTTAAAATGATCTTAAAAGACATGTAGAAGAAAAATGGGGAAAGGAAATGAGAACTTTTTAAGAGGTTTTGGATAAGGAAATATAAAAATTATTTGAAGAAAATTTATTACAAAATAGACTTAGTGAAATAGAAAAAGGATATAACTTCTTAAAAATAGATTTGACAAAATGGAAAAAAATAACTCCCTGGGAAACAGAATTTGTGAAATGGAAAAAGAAAACAACCCCTAGAAAATCAGAATTTGTGAAATGGAAAAAGAAAATAACTCCTTAAAAAACAGAATTTGTGAAATAGAAAAAAAAATCATAAAACAAAACAACATTAAAAATTGAATTGGACAAATAAAAAAGAACTAAAAAAGTAAAGGAAGAAAACAATTCACTAAAAATAAGGACTGAACAAATGGAAAAGAGTGACTCAATGAGACATCAAGAATCAGTCAAACAAAATAAAAAAAAAATAAAACAATTGAAGAAAATGTAAAATACCTACTTGGGAAAACAACTGAGCTGGAAAATAAATCTAGGAAAGACAATCTAAGGATTATTGGACTTCCTGAAAACCATGATGAAAAAAAGAGCCTAGACATTATTTTTCAGGAAATCATCAAAGAGAACTTCATTAAAATCAAAAGGTAAAATAGCCATTGAAAGAATTCACCAACACCTCCTGAAAGAGACCCCAAAATTAAAACTCCAAGGAATATTGTGCCTAAATTTCAGAACTATCAGATCAAGGAAAAAAATATTGCAAGCATCCAGAAAAATACAATTCAAAAATCAAGAAGCCACAATAAGTATTACTCAGGACTTAGCAGGTTCCACCTTAAAGGATCGAAAGGCCTAGAATCTGATATTACAAAAGGCAAACAACTTGGAATGAAGCCAAGAATAAACTGCCCTGCTAAACTGAACATTTTCTTTCAGGGAAGAAGATGGACATTCAATGAAACAGGTGAATTTAATTTATTTCTGATGAAGAGCTAAACAAAAAATTTGACCTCCAAATATAGAACTCAAGCGAAGCATAAAAAGATAAAAAGAAAAGAACTCTTGAGAATGGTATTTCTGTTATGGGTATACATAAAGAGTGCATGTATAATTTGATTTTACTATTATAATATAACAAAGAAACTAGAGGTGAAAGGGGGATTGTACTGGAAGAAAGGGAAAGTGAAGGTAAAAGTGAGGGAAATTATATCTCACAAAGAGGCAAAGAAAACCTATTATAATTGAGGGAAAAAAGGGAGGGGGATGAACATTGTGTGAATCTTATTCTCATAAGATTTGGCTCAGAGAGAGAATATTAGACATATTTGGTTTCCTAGAGAAACTTATCTCACCTTATAGGAAAGTGGGAAGTGAAAGGGGGAAAAGGAAAGGATAGGCTAATAGAAGAGAAAACAGAAATAGTAGGGGAAAGACATAAGACATAGGTAGGGGTTTTAAAGGGGGAGGGCTGCTTGAGGCAAGTAATGCTCATAAGTAAAATACTGGAGAGGAGGGAAAGGAGAAAAGGAAAGAGAAAAGCATAATTTGTGGTAAATAAGATGGCAGGAAATACAGAATTGGTAGTTTTAACCTTAAATGTGAATGGGGTAAATTCTCCCATAAAGTGGAAGTGGATAGCTGACTGGATTAAAAGCCAGAATCCTACAATATTTTAACACATTTAAAGCACAGTGATACATATAGAATAAAGGTAAAAGGCTGGAGCAGAATCTATTATGCTTCAGGTAAACTAAAAAAAAAAAAAAAAAAAAACTAGGGGTAGGCATCCTGATCTCAGATCAAGCAAAAGCAAAAACTGATCTAATTAAAAGAGATGAGGAAGGAAATTATACGTGCTCTCCTGGCAGTTACAATTACTAATCTGTCCTAGACCCACCAAAGTACCTTTGACCACTGTCCTTTGCAGTGTGAACTCTACCCGGCTCGCCTCCTCTGAGGCCTTCAAAGGTCTCTGGCCACAATCTCTTGAATCTATAGCTTAATAACCGGTAGCGCACTCAAGAACAGCCACGTGTAATCTTAAAAGCCTTTATTATACCTACTCACATAATGCCCTAACTGATGCCCTGACTTGTTGGTTCCCGAGTGAACACCTGGTCAGAAGACCCACGTGTTCACTACCAAAATCCTTACCTCTTTTGGCTATCCATCTTGGCTTGGCCACCCAGGCTAGAGAGCCAGGGTGAAGAGCGCCAGGTTAAAGAGAGCATAGTTAATAAAGCAATATTAATACTAAACATATATGTATTAAGTGGTATAGCATCTAAATTCCTAAGGAGGAGAACTGCAAGAAGAAATCAATAGCAAAACGATAATAATAGGAGTTTACAAACTTTCTCTTTCAGAACTAGATAAATTGGACCACACAATAAATAAGAAAGAAGTTAAGGAGATAAATAGAATACTAGAAAAACTTAGGCATGATTCTTTTGGAGAAAATTGAATGGAGACAAAGAAATACATTTTCTTCTTGGCAGTTCATGAAACCTATACAAAAATTGAAGACCTCAAAATCGAATGCAGAAATGCAAAAATAGTAAATGCATTTTTTCAGATCACAATGCAATAAAAATTACATTCAATAAAAGGCCAGGGTAAAATAGACCAAAAAGTAATTGAAACTAAACAATCTCATCCTTGGTATAGAGTCATCTACACCCAGAGAGAGGACAGTGGGAACTGAATGCAGTTGACAACATAGTATTCTCACTCTTTTTGTTGTTGTTTGCTTGCATTTTATTTTGCTTCTATTTCTTTTTTTTTTTCTTTTTTTTCTGGTTTCATTTGATTTTTCTTATGCAATACAATAATTGCATAAATACATATGCATATATTGGATTTAATATATATTTCTACCATGTTGAACATATATTGGACTTCTTGCCATTTAGGGGAGGGATTGGTGGAAAGCAGGGAAATTGGAACACAAGGTTTTGCAAGGGCTAATGTTGAAGAATTGTCTATACATATGTTTTAAAAAATAAAAAAGCTTTAATAAAGAAAAAAGATGGGGAAAAAAGAATGTAGTGGTGTTAGTTAAGTCAGAAAAGGGGAAATCCTTAAATGTCATATTAAAGATTTTCAATTTATTCTCTAAATAATAAATAGGGAGATTGAACAGTTTTAACATGGAGTGACATGATTTGGGATAACATGATTATATCTAAATATAAGAAAGAGTAATTAGTCTGCCCATAAGGAGATGGGTAGATTAGAAGTAGAAGCAAGTACCTATCAGAGTACCTGTTAGAATATTTTACATCATGAATACTTGTACTAGAATATTGGCAAGTAGAAGAGAGAATAGAAGATCTTTCTCGAGATAGAATCAAGAAGACTTGGGCAACCAAGAATCAACTCATGTAATATGTCTGTCATCTAGATAAAAAGGATATAATTGTGAATCATAAAAATATCATCAAAAATTTACTATTTTTGCTTCTCTGTTGAGAACAATAGATATGGTTCATTCCTTAATAACAATGTGTTATTCAGCATAAAATTAAACCAGACCAGATATCTCATTGCTATAGAGAATTTCTGATGAGAAAACTCTCTCTACCAAAGTAGATCAGCAGCTATTTTGCTTATAGACTCATAGTCTTAGATGATTGCCTAGGCAACTGAAGAATTAATTTACTAGACTATGGTAGTCTACATACCCCAAATGAGATTTGAATCCAAAATAAGAAGGTCATGTATATTACCTCTGATATTATTAGCACAGCAGAATAGTCTTGATGCTTAAGAAGAAAAAGGAAATGCATCTTGTCTATTATGGATAATACCCATGCAATTCTTATTAAACTTTATTAATTTATTTAGAATATAACAAACATACAAGAAAATCTTTATATAGATATGTATATATATGTTAATATGCATATGTATTAAAATATAAACTGAATATTTTTAAATATTTAAATATATATTTAAATATATGTAGACATATTTTAATATATGTAGATTTTCACATATTATATAACTATATTTAATAAATCCAACCTGTTCCTATGAAATTTCTTTCTAAATTTTATTATTTTCCATGCATTTAAAAGTTTTTTGCAATATTATTAATAGCTTCACAAATCCATTTTTGCCACCTTCTAAGGTATACACACACACACACATATTATATATATATATATATCATTACACACTTTGACTCTATCAATCCTTTCCCTTGGTAATTAGATAATATATATCATCATTAATCCTCTAAAGTTATAGCTGGTCATTGAATTCATTAGAGTTCCTAAGACTTTCAAACTGCTTTTTATTCTTTAAAATACTTTTACTGTATAAATTGTTCTCCTGGTCCTACTCATTCCATTCTGTATCAATTCTTTAAAATATTTCCAGGTTTCCCAAAACTGTATCTTTTGTCATTTCTTATAAAAACATTCTATTATATTAATATACTATCATTTTACAGACATTTTCCAAGTGATGGGCACACTCTTTGTTTACAAATTTTTTTCTAACTCCACAGAACCCAATTTGAGGAAGCAAGGAATAGAAGGAACATATGTGGCTCTTTGTAATGACACTTCCTTCTTTGAAAGAAAAGGCTACCTACAACCATTTTAATTAATAAACAGAGTTGTATTAGCCCAATCAAATGGTCCAATACAGGTTAATATAATGCCTGGCACAAAGTAATTCCTTAATAAATATGTTTTTCTTTCATTTTTTCAGTCCCTGAGAGGGATTAAGAATAGATTAAAAATTTATCCTACTGGAACATTATGGCTACAGGAATCAGGAATTCCCAAGTACCTTTTCCCTTTGGGTCTATTAGTTCTTCCCTTGTTCTACCAATGTTCCCAGGGTATGTTAAATTTTTTGTGTCTCGGAATACTTCCAAGGCACCTGGGGTCTGGGCATATGTTGCACCACTGAGGATGATGAATTCATTTTATGATTAAGTCATGCCTCAGGATCAACAAAGCCCATTTAATTGAATGTATTGAGATGTTGGGGAAACAAAATAAAACAATTATTAGTTATAGAATTGAAACCTCAATCTGAATTCTAACTGCTACTTTTTATCAATATGACTTATGCAAGTCATTTCTCTTTTCTTAGTTACAGTTTCCTCCTTTACAAAATATAGGAATTTAACTAGAATGTTTCTAAGGATCCATTTATTTCCAAATCCTAAGCATCAATCATTTGTACCTTCTGTGAATCATTCCTTTTCTCAGCCATCTGTCATTACCCTGAGGGCAGGTTTGAGAAGTTTTAGAAACCTGATCTTCAGAAATAGATATAGTCCCTGCTACTGGACCCAAATGTGTCTGGAGAAGAAAGTGGGGCTGATGACTTTGTACAGCCCTCCCTCACTCAAACCCAATTCACTTGCCTGTCACAGCATCACCTCCCTGATGTCATGGTCATCCTTGAGAAGGAAGAACAAACAATAACAACAATACATCCTAACTTTGTTCACCTCATCACTCATCTTGATGTTCCTTATACAACCCAGTATTCCTAAATCCAGAAGAAGCTATTCAGTCCTTATTCTTTATTCTGCATATGAGAATTGGGGATGGGACTTGCTTCCAGAATGACATACATGTCCAATGCTTATAAACATAATAGAGTTTAATCCCCCCACAACAAATCCGTTCTGTATTTTACTTAGAAAATTCATTAACCTTCAGATCAAGGCAGATTAGGAAACAAGAGTAATTCTGTACTAGGTAAACTGCAAAACAGGAAGGTGACAGAATCAATCCTATGATCATACAATTTTAAAGATTAATAAGATTTTAAAGATCATTTATAAAATTCAACATCTTCTTGTTCTTAACAAATAAAAGAAAGTGACTCACGGTCTCACAGCTACTCAGCTTCAGGATGCACATTCTCAATCTAATGTTCTTAAGGCAGTGGCACTTTGGATAGAGCACAAGATCTGGAGTCAGAAGTCCAAATCTGGTTCTGATCACTTACTAGCTGTGTGGCCCTAGGAAAGTCCTTTAACCTTTGTTTGTCTCAGTTTCCTCACTCACAAAATGTAAATATAGAAATACCTACCTTCTAAAGTTGTTTTAAGGGTTGAATGAGTTAATAATTATGAAACTCTTAGTATGAGTTCTGTCATATTTAAGCACTCTATAAATTGTTACTATTGTTGCCGTTGTTGTTATATGTATACTGCCTCCATTTTCCCTCTTCATAAAATGGAACATTGTCAGTTAGCTTTGGATTTGGATTATATAATTGCAAAAGGGACTTTAGCAATCATCTGCTCTAAATCACACATTGTTTAGACAAGGCAGTTGCAACCCAGAGAGGTTGAATGAGTTATCCATCAGAATAGAACAGATAATCCATTTCAGTATCATGTAATGGAAAGAGCATTGAATTTGTATTCAGAGAATCAAATCTTCTACTAACCAACAGTGTAAACTTGGGCAACTCAATTTTTAGTAAATACCTAGTATGTATAAGACACAGTGCTAAGTAAGTTCTGATATTACAAAAAAGTGAAAAACATTCCTCTCATATAAAGTTTTCATTTTATTTGGAAAAGGGCTATAGCATGCATGAATAAATAGAAAATTATTTGAGGACTACTAGCAGATGTAGAGATCAGTAAAGGCTTCTTGTTGTAAGTGGTACCAGAGCTGAATTTTGAAGGAAGTGAGGGTTTTAAAAAGAAAGAGATGGAGCAGGTTCCATGCATTTGACACAGGATGTGCAAACATAAAGGCAGGGGTTCAAATGACAAGTTGGAGGACAACAAATAAGTTTAAGTATAACAGAGTTTATGAAGAAAAATAATGTGAAATTTCTAAAAGTAAGATGGAACTTTTCAATGCAGGAGAGAAATAGAAACAAAGTTAGTATCCACTGATTGGGGAACAGTCAAATTTGGTGGCATCCAGATTTGATATGGAAAAGTCTGAAAGGAAAGAGACTAATTAGGAGGCTATTATAATAGTCTATATGACAAATGACCAAGACTTAAACTAGAATGATAATTGTTTATGTGAAGACAGAGAAAGGCACAGACGTGAGAAATGCTGCATGAGTAGAATTAAAACCATGTCATCAGTTTTCAATACTACATTGCAATGACTTTGAGCATGTATCCACTATTATTCAGTCATGTCTGACTCTTCATGACTTAGTAAGAAATTTTCTTGGCAGACGCTGAAGCATTTTGCCATTTCCTCCTCCAGTGGATTAAATTAAACAGAATTTAAGTGATTTGTCTAAGGTCACATAGTTAGTGAGTATCTGAGATCAGATTTGAACTTAGGTCTTCCTAACTCCACTGAGACATTTAGCTGCCTCTTTGTGTCCACTAATTTATTACATCTATCACCCTTTTCTCTTTTCCCTTTATCTTTACTTCAGGAAAAATTAATCAATAAAAACTTCTCATTATTAATTACTCATATCTCAGACTTATGAGTTGGCATCTGCCTAGAACATAAGGTTCAGAGGACTTTGCTTCCCCCTGGAATATGACTGTTTATAAACATTTTTTTCCATCCAGAAAAGATTGCTTTCTATGACCAGCATGCATCCTTTGCAAAGACATCACAAAATCTATTTCCATTAACTTCTTTCCAACTATATTTAATTTTTAGTTTTCAGTAGTCTCTTTTGCTCTCACCTTTTCGTCTCATAAGATCATATGACTTAATGGTTGAAGTGATGTTAGTAATCATCTAACCTAATAGTCTAATTTTGTAGATAAGAAAACAGAAGCAGAGAGAAGTGATTTGCTTATGATCCCATAATAAATAAATAGCTGAGTTTGAATTCACGCCTCTGACTCTAAATTCAATGGCCTTTATAGTCTATCACATTACCCACATTCTTGAGAAAATTCCAGAATATTGGAAACAACATTGAACTGATAAGAATATAGAGGGAGATCAAAAGAATCTAGAGTCTAGGAGTTTGGGGAAGTATAAGCTCTAGTTAAAAATAAAAATAAGGGATTAAAAATATTGAAGAATAGGAGCAGTTAGATGGTACAGTGGATAGAGCACCAGCCCTGAAGTCAGAAGGACCTGAGTTCGAATATGGCCTCAGACACTTAACACTTCCTAGCTGTGTGACTCTGAGCAAGTCACTTGACCCCAATTGCCTCATCAAAAACAAAATAAAACAAAAACCAAAAAATGATGAAGAATGATGCTTGCATAGTTTAAGATTGACCTTAGATCCATTTGCACTACCATCTTTGATTCTCCAAATGCAGCAATGTTTATTAATTTCATTAACAAACATGATCTTCCATGTTTTTATTTCTGGTATTGAGAAGTTGGGTAAAATAAGCACAGTTTTTTTAAATTTTGCTTATTTTTTTTACCCTAATATAGCTCCTTTTAACAGGAATTATTTTAAAATTAAAGGAAGGCTGTTGGCAATATTACTTTGTGATTTAAAGATCATTCAGAATGCTTGCTTAGAAATAGAGATCTGAGATCTAGTCCCAGCTATCACATTATCTGTGTGACTTTTGTTCCTTTCCCTCATTTCTGTGGGACTCAGTTTTCTTATTTGTAAAAGAAGATGAACTATGTAGACTTTTAAAGTATGTTATAATTCAAATATTCTATTATTCCATCAAATGCTTCATTCATTCAGAAATATTTATTAAATGCCTATTGTATACTTGGTGTGGAAGATATCAAATAATAAATAAGACACAGTACATGCCTTTGAGGAGTTCTTTGAAGAGTAAATACATTATTCCTAATCTAAGAAAAATTTGATAAGTGCATGAATAATATAAAATGATATGAAATTAGATGAAACTATTTGCAACTATGAAGGAAGCAAGGTAGCATCATAGGCCATATATTTTGTCCTTTAAAGGACCTCTAAGTGAAACTAGTCCAATTCCCTCATGTTACATGTGAATAATCTGAGGATCAGAGAGGTTAAATAAGTGATGATACAACTAGCAAATATCTGGAGTAGAACATAAACTTTTATCCTCTTGACTCCAAATCTGGCTTTCTATTTACTATGTCACATTGCCTCTAGTTCATGAGGGAAAAATGAACAGAACCAAGTTCTTGGCTCCTGCAAAGATCTCCAGAGATCTTTTGTGTCATGGATACGTGATGTTAGAAAGATCTATTCTGGCCATATACTGTGGAGAATGATCAAATACAGATGAGTTTTGTTACAGTTTGAATAGAATCATTCCATAATAATGGTTTTGCATGTAAGTTTATCGGTTAATAATTTTGTTACCACATAATTAGCAAATAAAGTGAGTTTATTTGTTTTAAATATCGGATTCAAAAGAGTTTTGAGTCAAACCTAGTATAAGGAGTGAAGTAGAGTAATTCCAAATGAGAGCACATTAACAAGTAAAAATTAAGTTCTCTAAGATTATCAGAAGTTGGGCAGCTAGGTGGTGCAGTGGATATTAGAATGCCAGACCCGAAGTCAGGAAGACTCATTTTTGTGAGTTCAAATTTAGCCTTAGAAACTAACTAGCTGTGTAATCTTGGGAAAGTCATGCAGTCTTGTTTGCCTCAGTTTACTCATTAAAAAAAATATCAGAAGTTCCTGGACTGAGAGCTATAATTGTTATATGGAATATTTCTCAGGACCCTGGGGATAGAGCTGGAAGGAGCCTTAAAAGTCATCAGATCCAATTTTCTTATTTTAAAAGTCAGGAAATTATCTCTGAGAGAGATATGACTTTTTCAGAGTCTCTTAGATATTAAACATCTGAGATAAAATCAAATCAAGGTCCTTCTCCTTCTGAATCTAGTACTATATCCACTGGACTATATTATAAAATTATGACATCCACAGTTAAAAAAGAGCTTAGAAACCTTCTAAAGCATTTTTTTTCCTAATTTCGGAGATGAAGAAATAGACTTAGAAATCTTTACATGTGTCCGTAAAATGATTTTATAGGTCAATACCAGGACTTTCCACATGAATACCAAAATACTGAGTTAATTTTTCCAAACCCACTTGTAATTAATCCAATTCTATGAAAAAATAGAACAGAGTCTAACCAGAATTTGTTTGATTCTCACTAATTATCCCTTGACTCCTTGAAGTTTGAACTCTGTCTGATGTTTTAGGATAATATTGCAGAGATAAAGGAACCCAGTACATGAAGTACTTTGTTGGAGTTGAGAAAAACAAGTTCAGATTCTGTATCATACTTTTTAGCTCTGCAATACTGAGTGAGCCACTTAGACTCTCTGTGCCTTAGTTTCCTTATCATAGGTAATATTAGCATTTGTTATCCAAAGGTTATGGCAAGGAAAAAATGAGATAAAATGTGTATTTTGAAAATTTAAATCATTATATAGGTTGTTATCGCTCTTAATATGTCTGAAAACCTAGCTTTTGTTACTATAATTGTAATGAGAAAAATTTAGCTGCTTACTGAAGTATCTTCATTATAGGTAGGAGGACTGGTATTCATTATGTTATAAATACTATGGTTCAAAACAGGGACAAAAAAAAAAAAAAAAAAAAAAAAAAAAAAAAAAAAAAAACCTTTCTCCCAACCCCAAAAGGCTATCTTTTGAACAGTATGAAATATATTAATTCATTACCAGGTATTCATGAAGATCAATAAAAACATTATGGACTCAGGTCATCATCCCCAAGTCCCAGTCCAATCATTAATCCCAATGAATCACTAATGTTTTGCTTGCTATCTCTAAATTCCCTATATAAGGTCAGGATAGCAATGAATGTGAAACACAGAAGATTTTATTCTGAGAGCCAGGACATAATTACTACAATGTTATGAATCCACAGGAATTGTTAATGAAATAGCTATCTTTGTTCATATGTATTTGATATATTTTCAGAAGTGTGACTCTCAGGAAGCCTTTTTATTACAGACCAATAAAATAGAAAGATTACTCTATTTTCAATTTTGTGTGTGTGTTTTTGACGCACGATATCTTTTTTTCCCATTTCAAGCTATTTCAGGGAATAATGTGATTCATAGAGGAAGGTTTCTCTGAGTTCTTTCAAAGTTCAATATAATTGCAAGGGTCTGACCAATGTTAATTTAGAATAACTTGAATATTGAGTGTCAATCACATTATTTCAAAAGCAGCTATCACTCCTTATTCTGTGAAAAGGATTGGAATCATCTATTTGAAGCTAAGAAACATGAAATACTTTGTAAGAAACACAGTGTAATAGATTAGAAGCTGGAAGGATATCTACTCCATATTAGCTGTGTGATCTTGAACAAATATCTTCCCTGGGTTTTAGTATTCTCCAACCAAAGAATATTTAAGCTTCTTTCCAGTTCACAACCCAACCATTCTTTCTCATGTTCTTCTGTTTTTATTCATATCTTTCCATAACCTCCCATAGTAGATCTACCCATAATCCTGGACATATTCTGTTATATCTTTTCCTATTTTATGGGGCGGGGTACATCAGATGCTTGACCATTAGAAATTTCTTATAAGTAATATGTGGTGAGTGCACATCCTTTTTTGAAATTTCATGTGATTACTGATATCTTTAAAGTTATTTCTTGTGTGCAAATTATTGTTAACCTTCTAACACTAATTATATTGAATTCAAATCCAGCCTCAGATATTGACCACCAGTGTGCTCTTGTAAAGGTCACTTAATTACTGTCTGCCTCAAATATAAAATAGAGATAATAACAGCAACCTTATTTGCATGATTGTTGTGAGAATAAAATGAAGATATTTGTAAACTGCTGAGTACAGTGTTTGTTATAGATACTACATAAATGCTTGTTCGCTTCTCTATTGACCTTTATTGCCCAATTTTGTTCCTTAGAGATTATGTTTGTATAACATTAATTAATTATATATTATGTGTTAGGCATTAAGTTAAACCTTGGGGTGGTGGAGGAGAATTGTGGTTTTCAGTTTCTGGTATGTGTGAACAATTAGTTCAGCATTTTTGAACCGACTATATAACTAACTATAATAGATTTGGTTCTAGTCACTCCTGGGACTAACTTCATTGTCTGTCAGCAGTATTTAGTGAAGATACATTTAATAACAGACTAACTCAATGGGATGTCCATCTAAGTGAATGATGCAGTCTGTAGATTTATTCTTCTTCTCTTTTAAATAGATCTCTTTCTTCTTAAATAGATCTGGAGTATTCAAATGTTTATTCAAAGGGTCAATGCTATCAACTTAAAGCTACTTGGTATCTAGACAACAGTACTCTCTTTTTTTGTTGTTCTTGTTTTGTTAGTGTTTGTTTTTTTGTTTTATTTTGCTTTTGGCAAGACAACTGGAGTTAAGCAATTTGCACAGTCACAGTTAAGAAGTATTAGGTGTCTGAGGTTACATTTGAATTCAGGTCCTCCTGACTCCAAGATTGTTGTTCTATCCACTGCGACATCTGGCTGCTCTCAATGTTAATCTCTTTGTGCAGGCTATCTGATTTTCATTTGTCCTCTCTCTCGGCTCCCCAAATCCATGACAGTGACAATTTGTGGCTATGATTCACTTCGTAGAACTGCATTGAGAAATACTTTATAGACACTTCATTTTCCTTTGATAGATTTCTTAACAGAATTTTATTTTGTGAATTTTTTTTAAAAATTGTGAATAGTTTAAATAGAATATTTGATACTATATTCCTCAAAACAGTTTTAGTTTTAGTTGTTCATAATAAATATATTTTTTACCATTTCCCTATGCTATTTTACTAATGATACAAATCATGCTTTTAAAAGATATCCACAGCTGCTTTTCTTTTACTATTAATCATGTCCATTGGTCTCAATTTCCCCAATATTCTTCCTAATTTTTGGAATTTAGCTGAGCACAGCAATGTATATTTTGAACTCCGATGCTAAGAAGAGTGTGACTATTTTTATCTTTCTATTCACTGAGACTCCAATTTACATATTGATGTTATTTGACCTTCAAAAAGAAGATCAAGCCTTTCCTCTTGCCTCTTCTTGCCTTCCCCCCCCCCAAAAAAAAACACCTAATTTTCCATTCAATTATTTGTTTGGGATTGTTTGGACTTTGTCATGTACTAGATTATGATCTTGGTGGAATGAGCATCTCACTTCAGCACTCTGTCTCTTTTCTCGTGTGTAAAATGGAAATAATGATATCTATTCTACCCACTCCACAGGGATCTAAGGATTAAATAAAATGAAGGATATTGAAATACTTGTACATGATAACTTTATTATTATCATTATATTTACCTTAGGACCAACTCTGGAATCTTTTTTATTTTAATTTTTTTTATTTCTTTAGTTTTTAATGCCAGCCTAAAAAGTTTACAATTTATTAGGCAAACAATGGGGAAGAGGATAGTTTTTCACTAAAGATTGGAAGAGGGGAGTGACATAATAGACAAAAAAATAACAAAAAACATTGAATTTTGAATCTTAACAAATAGGCTCCATCTTGACTCTGGCACTTACTAGCTGGATGGAACAGAAAAAAAGTGTTAATCTCTCTAGGATTACTTTCGTTACCTATAAAATCTACAATCCCTTAGAGCTTCAAGTCTATGAGGGAGGGAAGGAGAATAAGTATATCATGCTTAGTATTGCCAGGCACTGTGCCAAATACTTTTTACAAATATTCTCTTTTTATCCTTTGAGATAGGTGCTACATACCATTATACAGCTAAGAAAATTTAATTGAACAGCTAATAAATGTCTGAGAATGGATTTGAACTTAGATTTTCCTGACTCTGGGATCATTGCTCTATCTGCTGTGCAACCAGCTGCCTAAAATTTTTTTGATATGTGATTACGAGTTCATAGGCTCAGAATTTGAAAGAAATTGAGTTCCTCAGAAGATAGAAAAGGAAGAAAAATTATTAATTTGTAAGGAGCTTGCTAGTCCCTTTCAACCCCAATCATAATTCTGACATCTATATATTTTGCTTCTTAAAGTACATAGTGATCAAGGACAGTTTATCCAATTGAGGAACAGAGGAAGGTGGCACTGGAAGCAAAATATATGAGAAATTTACAAGTGGAAAATGAAAAAGAGAGATAAAAGGAAATAGCAGTCAGGACATAAAGGTATATCAGCTTTCTTGCCATTGAACTGGGGCCTGATAAGTCATTAGGAACAAAGATTGAGTCTTCAAGGATTGATAAGTTCTTGGACTTTGGAAGGAAATACCCACACACAACTACAGTAAGAGCAAAAAGAGATTTCTAATTGCTGGTGGGGAAAAGAACCAGTCAGTGAACTTCTGTGATAGTAAAACCATCCTTCCATTGTACTGATTGTGTCTCTCTTGTCTCCCATTGTCTTACATTGTATTAATTACCCTTTATACCTAGGATGCTTGCAATTAGATAGTGCCTTCTTTTGAGAGTCTCCAATTAAGAATGGGAGTGTGGAATGGACACTTACCCAAAGAGGATTTTTTTACCCTGAGAGAGTATAATTTAGATGGATGACACATAAAATGGATCCATCCTTTGCTTGCAATTTATTATCAAATAAGAATCATAGGATAATGTAGCCCAACTTCCCAATCTTACCAAAGAGACTGACTCAAGATCACAAAAATAGTAAGAGGGACAATCAGAATTTGAACTCTGGTCCTTCAACTTTTCATCACCATGCTACCTTTTTATCTTATCTAATTAAATTTCCTAAAAAGCTAGTGAGAGTCAGAATGGTATAGTAAATAAAGAACCAGACCCAAAACCTAAAAAGACCTGGGTTAAAGTCCCATACTTGCCAAACATTGAGAATTATGACCTTGGACATGTCACTAAACAACACTCTAAGACTGAAACCTCCAAGATGCACATTGGAAGATGGAGTTTCCTCAGCTAAGAATTCTATTTGCCAATAAAATTGTATGTCTATTCCCTCTTCCTACTATGAAAATAACCCTCATTCAGAGATTTGATTGAAGTTGCATTATGGGAAGGAAAGAAAAATATTTTCTTTTTAAAATCTATATTTGGACACAAAATTTGAATTAAACAAGCCGAATTTCTTTTAGTAAAATAAGATAAGAACTAGGATCATATACACTATGAGCAGGAGATGGTGTTGAATGCTATTCACCTGTCTTTCTTGGTCCTTTCTGATATTGAGAATCACAAATCATACTGAATACCACTCTCCCAAGTTTACTGTGTTATATTAAAGTTATAATATGATAAAATTATAACTCAACAACTATCACAACTCTTTAAAGCTATGTTGGAATTAATTTCCATCAAATGCATCCTGACTGCCATTGGCAGGCCAGTATTGGGATGAAAAAAATGATATCAGACTGATAAAGAAATCTTGCAATTGAAGTTTATAAAGAGTTAGTCTAGTTTGTGTACGCCAATCCTTCTATACAAAAAGAGTTCAAATGACCTTCAGAATTCAGCCACCTTCAGGTTTTTCAATTGGCATCCTTGTGTCATAGCCAACATGTTTTCATGCATCAATTAAAATTGCAGTAGCAATTTGAATTTGACCCAAGTTGATAGTAACCAGAGTCTGTTGCCATCTGACAGCTGTTGGATAGCCTATAAGAATTGAGTAGATGGTTTCAGTCCAGTTTCTAATTGAAAATCTGTTTGTGTTGTTATGTAAATTTGGACAAACAACATTTGTTGCCTAGGAAGCTGTTCTGTGAAAGTTTTAAAGAGGTAATGTTTACTTAAGTGATTTCTTAGTTATTACTTATATGACCTCAAACTATCTTTCACTTAGGGACTTTACTTTAAGATCATTCTCCAATACTTCATTTAGATATAAAAATGATATTGGGCTCTGAAAGGCTATGCCAATGGAGTAGGTTCTCTGGGCTGCCCTTTTTGATAGAGGAAGAATTAAATTAAATATGGACCAACATCAATAGATTGTGCCTTTTCTCCTAGTACTAGCATAGCTTTATCATTGCCATAATACCCATGATTTAAACATTATTTTCACCCACAGAAAAACAGCAAGGCTTATCCTAAAATGCTGAGAGACCTGTGATCTTCATTGGTAAATCAGAGGCTTGCACAAACCCTCCAAGTATTGAAATATTTATGAATTTTTAAAATATTTTCTTTTTAATTATTCTTTTGGAGGCCTTTGTAAAAAAAAATACTATGTTCTATCAACACATAGTTTTATTTCTTTTCTAGTATTTACTGTACCAAATCTTCTTCTTCCTTTAAATTATAGCTTTTTTTGATTAACCCTCACCTATCTGCCATTAGTACAATCTCTGACCCTATTCTCCAATTCAAACCCATAATTACTGTACTGCATTTATCTGTCCATCTTTTTTGTTGATTGCATGTTTGCTGTCTTATCTCTCCTATTTAATTAGTTAGCTCCTCAGCAACAAAGGCTATGCCCCTGTAGAACATTCTGGAAGAAAAAGTACCATTTGCTCTAATTACATAAATGATAATGCAAGAGTTCATACTAGAATTATTTTCAATACAACATTTTCTCAAATGGGAGCAGAAGGCATTATTCCACAATGAGGTATGCTATTGGAATCATGGATTGACAGAGTTGAATGTGACTTTAGAATTCCAGTCTAGCCTTATCATTTCATATCTCAAATCACTAAGGCCCAGAGAAAGAAAGAAAATCATCTAAAATAACATATCAAGTTAGTACCAAAGATAGAATGAGGAATCTGATCCAGTGAATCCTAGTCAACTTCTCTTTTTGTTACACCAAATCGACTCCCAAAGTGAAGGTAAATGATAATATTGTATTACTTTGTCAATTAGCCATCAAACATTTATTAAAAGCTATGCTGAAAACTTTGTGTGATATACTATACAAGGAAAGGCAAATACTGTCCCTGCCCTCAAAAATCTCACATTCTTATAGGGGAAACAACATATAAATATAATGTAAGATATTTACAGAATAGATGAGAGATAATCTGAAAAGAGAAAACTAGGAGGTAGGAACTTCAGGAAAGGCCTGCTGAAGGTGTGATTTGGAGTACCTTTAATATTCAAATAAGCTACAAAGGATCTATAATTTGAACTGAAACCAGGAAGGCTGAAATACAGAGGAGAAAGGGTCAAGCATTCTAGGCACAATAGACAAACAGTGCAAAAGTATAGAGCTGTCAGGTAAAGTGTGATGTGCAAGTATTAGCAAGTAGACCAGTGACACTACATAAGAGAGTTCAAGAAGAACAATAAAATATAAGACTAGAAAGGTCAGAAAGACAGGTTATAAAGAGAAGTTTTTATTTGATCATAAGGTAATAGGAAGCCAAAGAGATCACTGAACAAGTAAGTAATTACATGATAAGATCGAGATATTAGAAAAGTCACCTTGGCATTTGACTGGAAGACAGATTGGAAGAGAGCAATTTAGAACAGGGAGAACAATGAATAGGCCAGACAATAGTCTAGTCAAGAAGAGAGGAGAAGCTAAATGAAACAGTTGTGTGAAAAGAGAGAAAAAAATGTATATGAGAGATGCCCTAAGGGTAGAAATCAGATTTCACAATAGCATAGATAGATACAGTGAGTAAGAGTAAGGTGTAAAGGATGCTTCCAGGTGTGTGGGCCTCTGTTGCTTCCTCTTCTCCACAATAATCTTTATTGTTATTTTAAATATTTCTAGGAATATTCACTCTATATCTTGGGTCATCCTAATTGTGGCCAAAACAAACCTCAAAGTTCTATAACCAACCTGTTGATGGACATCACTGAAATTAACTAGCCCTACTCTTAAATGATAAATATACCATCTATCTTTGTTCCTTTATTGAAACTTTTTAAGCTTGGTAAGACCTGACAGAGCTTCCATTCTGCTGGACTAATATTTGAGACACAAAAGGAACCTCCATAATATAATGAAGCAGCAAAGAGGGAGGTCATTGAAGGATTTAACCTTTGATCTTAATCGTCATTAATACAATTTTAGATTACTTCAAATATCTTAAATTTGTGGAACAAGAGAAAATAGTTATCTAATAAAGATATTAGTCACATTTTTTCCTCTCTTGCATAAAAGAGAGGGTATATAGGGCACATATGGTGAGAAAGTAAGGGCTAAACTGACCCATATAGTCTTTTCAGAAGATAGATAAGAGCAAAGTGAACATCTATGTGCCCCAATTTGCATAGCAATTGATTAAATTAAACCCAAAGTCTGTAAGTGCTATAGTAAAAACAACGATATAAAATTATCACATATATGAGTTTTTTTCTTTACGAAATAAATCATCAAATACATTATTTACTATTATAATTTTTTGAAAAATATATTGTAATGTCAAGATTAAAATCACTAGATTTATGATTTTGATAGCATAGGGAACTCAAGGTTAGGAAATTCCCTTCACCAGTACATGTAAGCAACAATTATAGGCTTACAATTTAATATAGTTTTTTAAGGATACTGAGGAGTTAAGTGAATTATTCAGGGTGACATAAGTAAGAGGCAAGACTTGAACAAAGATTATTCAGGATTATCTGAGGTCAGTTCTATCTCTGTTATTCCATTCATTATTTAGGAAATGAGGATGGATTGGGGATCAGAAAGATAAAAGTTCAGATCATGGCTCTGTGGGAGTAATCTGTGTAATCTTGGACAAGTTGGCTCCTCTGGATATTTTTTAAAAGGATGAGATAGACTAGATTTCCTCTGAATTCTGTTTATTCTTTGAATAAATAATCCTTTGTGTCAGGGGCTAGGTTTGAACACAACCCTTCCTGATACTAAGCCTAACTCTAACTACTACTCTTTCTCTTCTAATATAGTACTAGTAAGATTAAAAAGTATGAGGGTACTTTATAAACAATAGGAAATTTAGTCAGTATTCAGTATCCAGACTTCATAATAGCAATTTGTATTTATAGTTTTGGGACTTTCATTCAAAGGACTATGTTTTGAAATATTTGAGCAATGTCTAAATTAACAATTCATTGTGGAGCCTTGAGAACTGTAAGGTCCCTCATGAGGCTTAAAGAGCCATTCTAATAATAAATCTAAGGATAATCTCTTAGGTAAATGAACCAAAAATGGAATTTCTCTCTGCCATTCAAATGGTGATTTCTTAACCAGCTAGGATTGTAGAAATACCTCAAGTGTAGAGGAAGGCAGACATGGGTGCAGGATTGTTATTTTGTTGGGCCAAGGAAGAACAGTTTTATCCTGGGGGATCATGGGATAAACAGAGGAGACTTTAAATGTCAGATTCAGTCCCTCTCTCCCCCCAATAACATGAGTTTAATGTGTAGAAATATTTTGCTTCTTTTCCCAAACTGATATGATTTCACTGAATGCCCAAGGATATAACTAGGAACAATGAGCAAAATTCACAGAGCCATTGATTTCAGCTTGAAAAAGAAATTTCCTAACTTTTTTTTTTAAATCTAAACTTGTATTAGTAGAAGGAAGTCCCAGTGAGGATTCACTATATCTTTTAGCAATATAGAGGAGCACCAGCTTTGCAACTAGAGCAGTGAAACTTCATAAGACAATAACACCAAGCTTACCACATATCAGAGTTAGGGCAGAAACAGAAGTTCTCCTGATTTTTAAGTTTGGCCCTCTCTCAATTGCCTAAAATTGGATTCACCTAAAAGTTGAATGGGCTAATTGGGAAGATTCTTATTTCACCGAAGAGCTTTAAGCAAAAGTCACTTCCCTTGAATAGAAAGCATTCTTGTCTGAGTACTAGTTAGACTAGATGCTCTATCACATGTCTTTACATTTTCTTTGATTCCTTATTCCTACCAATCCCATGCCTAGAATGGTCTTCCTCCCCAACTCTGATACTTAGAATCCTTGGTTTTCTTTAAAAGTAGTCCCAAATGCCAAATGCCCTAGAGGAGAGTACTTCTAGGATCTATGAGAAATAGAGAACAGATTCAACTCATTTTTCAGTTCCCAAAATTTCCTACAAGAGTTCCTTCCTAATTATCTAATTTTCTAGTGCCTTTCTTAAGTAAGTTTATTATCCATCTAATGTGCTTTCATCTTCTATGTACTGAGAAATATAAAGGCAGATATGCACACACACATGTATGTCTGTGTGTGTGATGTCTACGATTAGAATGTTACTTCTTTGAGGCCAGAGACCATTTTTGCCTTTGTATTCTCGGTGCATAACAGGATACTTGCCACATATAGAAAATTCTATTTAAAAATATGTACTGATTGGTAGACAGACTGAATGAATAAATATCTTTAGGACCTTTCCAACTCTGATATTCTGTGCAACAACAACAAAAAAAAACAAAAAACAAAAAACTGCCTTTTGAAGTAATTATTAACTATGTGGAGCATTTTGTTCCCATAGGGTTTTTAAGGTGAACATGACCTCTGTGTATTAATGCATGAGACTGCTTTGCACTCATAAGCATGACAGGATTTACTGCTGAGGTGCTAAAACTCAACAGCATATTTAACCAGTAATTAATTGTAAGCAGCTCTTTGCAAATTGAATGCCTTAAAAAAAAAAAAAAAAAAAGCGGGGGTGGTTGGCTTGAGTGGGAGGGGAAGAAGTCCTCATGACTGAGGGCCTAATTCATAAAGCAAAGAAAGAGCAAGGTATATGTCACTTCCCTTCAGATGTTGGCTGGATAGCTATTAGAAGATACCTCTCATCATATTAAGTAGGTTTATATATAATTAAAGTGAATGATTGATTTCTATTACTGCAGCTAGTCTTGCTATCCAACAGGGTCAAGAAACTACCCCTCAAAAAGAGAGAATCTATGCTCTTGAAGATGTTTGTAAAAGGCAGTTTTAATCAGTCTGTAGCCCCATATGTTATGTAAATACTGAATAGCTTGTGCAAATATAGTTCGCTGCAGTGCCTATCCTTTCAATAATAAGAACAAAAGTATAGAACTTTTCTATTGTGTCTTTCATAGAATCCAAGATCTAGAGCTCGAAAGGAAAATAAGAGTCTCATTTTACATGTGAGCAAACTGAGACCCATGTAGAAAAAATAACTTTGCAAGATTACAGAGGAAATAACAATCATCAGTGGTATATTAACTTACATCTTCTGATTCCAGAACTAATACACTTTCCATTGTATCACAATGCTTCCTTATATCAACCTCTTTCTTCTTTCTTCTGTCTAAAAATGTCATTAGAATTGAGATGGAGTCATGGTTTAGTTTGATAAAGGAGGATAGAAACAAGAATAAAGAAACATGGCTAGAAGAATGTTGGGAGTAGGGAACTTGCTCATCTTTCTGTCTTAGTCTTTTTCTCTAATATAGACATCCATGGATTGGTTCCTGGTACTCCTATTCTCTGAATGATAAATGAAATGTGTAATATAGCAATCTTTATACCATTTTAGCCTTAAGCAGCATTGAAGGTACAAAATATCTGTTGGAACAAAAATAATTTGCTGGGGAAATTTAAAATGGAGTTGTCAGTTAAAAAAAAAAATAAGAAGAAAATATCCAGAGTCTGAAAGTTTGGATGGAGTGATTATTGATCCCAGTAGGATTTATTATTACATCAGATTGCCTCAGTCAGGCATTCTCATATGGCTATTCTCATTTATGTATTTATTTGTTTTGAATAGAGTGTTTTCAGTTAAAGCAATCTGGCAGTATCACTAAAGGATTGATATTTTTAAAAAGTAAGAATATGGAAATGTATAAGGCTTTTCTTTTTTCTCTCTAAAGAACAACCAGTTTCCCATTCTGCAGGAAACTAAGCATTGCCAAGTAGAGATGTCCTCAGCGGCTAAATCTATTATCTCTTGATGTATAAGAGGAGAAAACCACATACTTTCTAAAGCTTAACTGACAACAAAGACAACATAAAATTGCATCTAGTAATACTAATAATTGTTATTGTTTAGTCATTTTTCACTTGTGTCTAGTACTTTTTTGATCCCTTTGTTTTTTTTCTTGAAAAATATACTGGAGTGGTTTGCCATTTCTTTCTCTTCCTTCTCCAGCCCAATTTACAGATGAGAAAACTGAAGCAAACAGCAGTTATGTGGTTTGCCCAGGGTCATGCAGTAACAAGTGTCTGAGATCAAATTTGATCTCAAGTATTCTTGATTCCAGGTATAAATATATATATATATATATATATATATATATATATATATATATATATATATTACAAGTTTTGTAAATGCTGTACATGTATTAGTACATTTGACCCCAATGAGACTACTCTACAAAATAAGAACTATTATCACCTTTTTACATATATGGAAAGTGAGCCAGAGAAAATAAATTGACTTGCCCAGTCACTCAGCTCATATGTATCTGAGGTGGATTTTCAACTTAGGTCTTACTGATTCCAGATTTGATGTTCTTACCCAGTATTTCCTCTAAAATACCTTTGGATCTGAATGGAGCTACAAAACATTTGACAGTTTTGCCATTCCAGAGAATTATGTTCAGAGGGAAAGGATTACCAAGTAGGTAATCAAAAGTTCTTGGTCTTTTGAGTCCATCCCATTTGATACCCTCTGGAATGTTTCCAGAAATTATCCCTTTTCAAATTTCTGTTGAGACTGTGAAAAATGTGATGGCTTTAAAGTCAGAGGATCTGAATTCTAATTCTAGCTATAAGTGACATAGGTCATTTATTCAAGTTCCATGTTACTCAGTTTCCTCATCTGTCAAAATAGGAATATTGTGCTAGTTTGGCCTTTGAGATCTCTTCTAGCTCTGAATCATCGATTCTCTGCCTATATCTCCTAAAAACTCTTGATCCTTTCACTTCCAATCTTCTCAAGTTAATATCCTATACTGCTCCTCAGTTTCACAGCTAAATTCCTTGAAACAAACTCATTATACTATTTTCTTCTACTTCTTTACCTCCCACTCTCTTCTCAGCTCTTTGCAATCTGACTTCTTATTGAAGTCATCAACCAAAGTAGTATCTCTAATGATCTCTTAATTGTTCAATACATAGACCCTTTCTCAGCCTTCATCTGATTAAACCTTCTGTAGCACTTGGCATTTTAAATCATCCCTCCCTTTTGATCCTCTCAGATATTAGGGCTTATATGACATTGCCATATCATGATCCCTCTATTGATCTAGTCACTACTTACTCTCCTTTGGTGGATCATCTTCCATATCCTTCCCCCTATACATGTATGTACCATGGGGTCCTTTACACTTTTATTCTCTCCACTCCTAGTGCCATCATCATAGGTCCAACTTCAGTCCAATATAGGACTCCCAGATTTCCATATTCAATTCTTATTTTTCTCCTGCACTCCATTCTTTAATGACCAACTGCCTACTAAATATCTCCACCTGTATTACCCACATTTATCTCAAATTCACCTTGTCTAAACACAATTTAGTAGTTTCCATTTGGAAATCTACCCCTTCTTCTTGCTTCCTTAGGGCACACAAATTTTCTAATTACTAGGTTTGCAGTCCTGGCATACTTGACTTTTCACTTTCTCTCACCCATCCCATATCTAATCAGTTGCCAAATCTTGTTATTTTTACCTTCTCAACATGGAGCTGCTAGGTATCTCAGTGTCTTGAATGCTGAAACTAAAGCCAGGAAGATCCAAGTTCAAATCTTGCTTTAGACTATGTGATCCTAAATAATCACTTAACATCTATCTGCCTCTATTTTCTCCTCTGTAAAAATAAGGGTAATTATAAAAGCATCTACCTCCAAGGGTTGTTGTGAGGATCAAATGAGAGAATACTCATAAGGCACTCATATAAATCTCAAAGAATCATATAGACACTACTTATTGACACTTCTATGTTTTGAACTTTTTTCTCCATTTATATAGCCATCAACCTAATTCAATCTCTCATTACAAACTCTAATTACCTCTGGCCTGGATTATTGTAATAGTTTCCTAATTGGACTCCCTGCCTTCCCTCTCTTCTTCTTTCTAATAAATCCTCTACACAGCTGCCAAATTGATATTTGTAAAACAAAGGTCTGACAATATCAAACCACAGCTTAAAAATCTCCGCTATTTCCTATGACCTTTAAGATAAAATACACATTGCTATATGTGGTGTTTAAAACTCAGGACTGATTTCATACTACTCATCTTTACACACTCAGTGCTCCAGTGAAAATAAACTACTTGCTTTGTCCCACATATTAGATTCTATTTCCAATTTCCATTTTTTTAAAATCTAGAATGGTTTATCTCATTTCCAACTGTTGGAATGCTAGCATTCATCAATCCTTAACTAATGTGCCACTTCTTGCCAGAGTTATCTCTTGATTTCCCTAATGGTTAGCATCCATATACTGCAATGAATGAATGAGGAAGTAATATTATCCAATCAATACTTAAGCACCTATAATGCTCCAGATCTGTGCAAAGTTCTGAGGATACAATTAATAAAATGAAAGACAGTAAATTCCCTCAATGAACTTGTAGTCTAAAATGACAAACAAAATACAGGATGGAATGGTACACTGAGATTATATTATTCCATGGAGCTGAAATTCCAAATGTTACTTTGCATTTAATTTGAATGTAATAGTCCTTCTTGCAAGCTTGACCTATATGCTTTGCAAGTTGGATTAAGTCTCTAAAAATATTGGAGGTTAGTTCTCCATAATTTGGGAAGAGAGAAAGTAATTGCAAATTAAAACAAGAGAGAAGATTTTTTTCTAATAGAGCAGCAAGGGTTTTTTTGTTTTTTTTTTCCTGTTCAAAAGAAAACATACCAAGTGAAAGAATGTGCCAGGGCTTTCCTTTCATATATATATATATATATATATATATATATATATATATATATATATATATATATATATATATATATACCCAAAGCCATGGGGAGCTACAGTCATGGTATCAGGCAACACCAATGATTCCTCTTCCTAAAACTTACACCTTTAGGGAGACTGACTTGGTAAAAGTAAAAATGCATGCAACAATGCAATTTTAAAAAACCATAAGTACTTTGATAGCTTGAATTATTGGGGTGAGGAGAATTGGTTCATCATGGGAAATATGAAAGAACTGCAAGTGCTTATCCTCTTCTCCTGCCTTATTTCTGCTGGTCACAATTACCATTTGTTTCTAGGAGTTTTTTATTCTGTTTAAAATTTCTCTTGACCAAGTTAACATTTTTTCTCATAAAATCTTGGGTTGGTCACATCCTTTCTATTTCCTTATACCTTTTAATTTCTGATTTGAGGATGTAAAACAAATCTGGATGCAAAATGATTTTCCTAAAGCTGAGATTCCAAACCTTCAACTCATTGTTAAAGAATTTTTATCTCTAATTGGGGCTTAATCACCATCTAGTCATATGTTTCATATTCACATTTTCAAGAGCAAAGTTACTATGAATTTAGCCATTTTCATCTGCCCCATTAGACCACAAGCCTGACCTATACTGACACCTAGTGGTATTACATGTATATATATTTATTTACTAATCTGTGCAAGCATATAAATGTATATATAAATATATCCACATATGCATATAGAACTGACAGTACCAGACCATAGTTTAAAAACCTCCATTATTCCTTATTACCTTTAAAATAAAAATATATTACTATATGTGGCATTTTAAACTCAGGACTGATTTCATACTACTCACCTTTATACACTCAATTTTCCGTGAAAATGAACTACTTGCTTCTTCCCATATATAAGATCCTATTTCCAATTTCCATTTTGTGCCCATATATATGTATACACACACACACACACACACACACACACACACACACACACACATAACTGTCAAGAGACACACATATATACTTTTCCAGTAAAGGGAAGAATTGTTTTTAATTAACACCCTTTGCCCTTCCTGACACATGGTACTTAAGCAATAAGTTCTTGCCAAATTGATTTGAATTCACTTGATCAATTACCAAGTCTTACCTCCTAGATATCAAAGCCTTCAGATGCTATCTTGCTCCTTTCTCCTCTCCCCAGGAGAGAAGAGTATACTGGAGCCATTCACTTTTAGTCTGTGGACTCTCAGCTGACTTTGATTCATTCTCTCACCAAAGTATGGCTATCTTTGATCCTTTTCTGTTATATTTCCATAGTATATCATTTCTTTGTCCTCTGCATTCTATTATAATGTTCATAGGGACACTTTGCCTTTGAAAAATATGCTGAGAGCTAAATTTTTTTACCATTAAGTTAAAAATTTTGGGACTCAATTCCCCTTTTGTTAGGAACATGAATTTATAATTGACAACAAACCATCTAGCAATACCTTCATATGAGGGTTAAGGGAATGGAGGAATATACAGAAGTACACATATAGCAAATAGAAGTGATGGGATTTGAACCCCAGTCCTTGACTTCAGAATGGTAGACGAGTTATGTTTGAGAGAATAGATATTGTATCTAAACTAGAAATCCAAAATGTATATCCCTTTTGAGTGACCCAAATAAAGTCAAAGTAATATTTAAGTACCTATTTTAAAAGTAAAAACAACAGTAACAATTGTTCAAATTCACATGGGATTTTTAGGTTTATAGTGCTTTCCCCATTATCCTGTGAGATAGGGGGAAACTTTGTTTCCCTTAAAGATGAATAAATGGAGTATCCAAGAACTTAAATAACTTCTTGATGTCAATAAACATCTGAAGTGGAGGTTCAATATTCATTTCACACCCAGTGTTCCTTATTCATTTCACAACACTGTTTGTTGGTTAGACTGCTATGGATAAAACATGTATCTGTGCAAATATGCAGAGCTGATGAATAGATAAGCATATTTCACTTATTGAAAAAATAGGATTATTAGTTACAATCTTATAATTTAAAGAATTGCCAGAAGTTAAATTAAGACAAGATTCATTTCCAATATTTCACACTTTTATGTTAAGAGAGCCATGAGGTCCAGATTAGTGAGCTCAGCATAATAATCAACCATATTGATTAAAGATACCAACTCCGTTGTTTCTAAATGATTTAGCCCTAGAATTTCCTCATATAAATTAGATTTAGGACCATCCTTGTCAAACAAATTGACATGATTTAAAAATGTCTTTTTTTTGGTATATCTCTAAAGAAAACAAAAATCCCCAAAGAAAACTTTCTATAGCGTAATAATTAATAATGAAAATTATCATAGCATGATATAATTATATCACATAAATGTGCAGAATCACAAGACCCAGGAGAGAGTATACAATGGGGTTGAGGAATAGGGTATAGCTATCCATCCTGAAAAAAAAGAATGATAGAATATTAAAGGAACCTGGACAAAGATAAAGGCCAATTAAGGGAGACAGCTCCTGACATTCTCTTTGGAAAGTTGACGTTTCAGAATATTGACATTTTTAAAGTAATAACTGGGTTTGGGAGAAAAAAATAAAGCAAGAAAATGAGGGGAAAGAAATACTTAAGTTTAGATTACTCCTACTTAATTCAGAACCATTTCCTTGACTATTCTTTGGGGGAGTACAACTTATGTTTTATTTTCAAATGCATGAAAAAGGACAAATTTTATTTAATATAAAAAGGATCATTTCAGTTATTCTTTCCCTTTAAGAGCAATTTTTATTGTCCTGAAATCAAACTAACAGTGAATTTAGGATACATATTTTATAAACTTTTAAATAAATTTTATATACTAAAAACAACTTATAAACTATAAATTGAATTTTTTGGAATAATAATTTTATAGTGAACTGCAATTCTAATTTATCCAAATAATAAAAATTAGAGTAAAACAATATTTCATATTTATGCATGATTTTATGGTTAACAAAGCACTTTCTTGATATCTATTATCTGATAAAACTAGTCAATATCTTTTTTTTTCTTATTTAGTATTTTATTTTTCCCAATTACATCTAAAAACAAGTTTTAACATTCTCTCTCCCTCCCTACCCTGTCCTGTAAATGTGCTCCTGGCTCATCCTGATATAATAGACCTTTTGCCTTTAGGTTGTCATGTTGGAAAATTGTTTCACTCCATTTTTTTGTGGATTCTGCCACTCTAGTATTTGTTTAGGGTCATTATCTAAAGGTATTTGGATGGGTTTGGGGAATAGCTCAGATAAGTCCCTGCCTTTATTCCTCCATCGTGGTTCTACCTATCACCTAAGATTTTATAGTTTGTAAAAAGATAAATAAATTTTATGTACAACAAATAAATTTATTATCTTTCTACTGATACACAGCAGTTGCTGTTGTGATTCAGTTGTATCCAACTCTTCATGACTTCATTTGGAGTTTTCTGGCAAAGATACTAGAGTGGTTTGACATTTCCTTTTCCAACTCATTTTACAGATGAAGAAACTGAGATGAAAAGGATTAAGTGACTTGCCCAACATCACATAGCTAGCATGTGTCTGAGGCCAGATTTTAACTCAAAAGGGAAGAAGAGTCTTCCTGAATCCAGATCTTGCACTCTACCTGCTGTGCCACACTGCAATAAAAATGTTAGAGTTTGAAGAGAGACCACAGCAATTGTTTAATCCAAATTCTTCCTTTTATAGGTGAGGAAACTGAAGCCCCAAGAATAGACTTGCCTGAGGTGAAGAAGATGTAAAATCATTAGATGATAGATTTAGAGCTGGAAGGGTTCTTAAAACTCTTGTACTTCAGTCCCCTCCTGTTTGAGATAAGTTATGTAACTTGCTCAAGGCCAAAGGGGCAATGAGTCAAGAACAGAACTCAAATTTCTAACTCCAGATATAGCAGTAGTATACCATGAAACTAGTCTGATTCTAGGATGGCTTTAGGAGTTATAGTATCCTGTAAGATTCCTTTGTAAATAAATCTGAAGTATTAGCTTCTTATTTAAAAAAAAAAAGTTAACATCCATTTCTTCCACAAACAAAAAACAATGAAAAATTTATTATTTTAAAAGTCAAATTATTTGATCTTTTTGATTTTGGAATTTTACATACAAACTGTCAACCACAACAACGAAGTGAAAATCTTCAGGGGTTTGAGTCATAATATGAATGTTTAAATTTTATTTTTGTTATCTGTATAATATTGGGAAGTTACTTTTCTTCTCTTTAAATTTTATTCATTTTTAAAAATGGGACTAAACTAGATTATCTCAAAAGTCCCTTCCATATCTAAATTCTACTGAAGTTTATTATATTTTATTTTAGCATGTTTTTTATATTAATCAAATTCATATAAGGCAGTTAACCTATCAGAACAGTGATTTTTAACCTCTGTGAATCTGGATGGAAAGACAAGTTACATCTTTATTTCAGTTTGACTTCCTCTGTAATATTATGAATCTCATCTTAGATTTTAAAACATTTTTTCCCAAGAAAAGAGCCATAGACTTCATCAAACTGTCAAAGGTATCCATGGCACAAAACAAGTTAAGAACCTTGGTTCTTATATTATAAGAACTATAGCATACTATTGTTTCTATCATTGATGCATTATTGGATTTTATTGAATTTTGTCTCTAGTTACCTTCCCTTTGTCCTGGTTTAATTTTTACCCTGGTCTAAGATAGCATAACTACTAATGTCAAAAATGTTGGCATTTTCAGTGATATAAAGAAAATGAATTTTATTATGTTGGTTCCACTCTTGCTAGAAAATTATCTTTATATCAAAGGCACATCTTCATGCTGAACTATGATTGACAGCCTTGTCTTCAGTCTCCATGAAAAATACATCCAAAACCCAAGGGAAGATATTTGTTTCATAGTGTCATTCTCTACAGCTTATTGTGTAGAAGGCTTCTTCTTCAGAAATATTCAATTCAGCAAGTCTTCATAAAATTGTCCTTTGTCCCCACTTCCTTTAGTCTTCCTTTCCCTTAGCACCATGCCTAGGAATAATAGCAATATCATTTATATTTTCTGCTTTAAGGATTACACAGCATTTCCCTCACAGCAATCTGATGAGCTAAATTATTCATTTGAAATACAGGTAAATTTAGATTCAAAGTGAGGAAATAAATTAAAGGATGTCAATAGCAATTAAGTGTCAGAATCAGGAAGCAAATTCAGATCTTTCCTGACTCTAAGAATTATACTCCTTCCTTCTTATGTTCTTTATCAAATAAGATATTTGTATCTTGTATTAAATCTTATCAAATAAGATAGAATGAATACATTTGGTACTTCATAAATGTGTTCTCCCTTTCCTTATTCTCCATTTAATATTATATCAATGAACATAAGGGGCATCTAGATCTGTGCCAGATAGGCATAGTGGCCCAGGGATGATTGCTCAAGAGACACATACCAACAGACAGCTAAAGCATGAAGACAGCTACCAAAGGAAACAAATCTACTCTAGACAAAAATATCATTCTGTTTGTTAAGATCTTGCTCTCTTCCTCAGTCTCCAATTCCAATCTTCATCTTTACCATTGGTAAAGACTAAATGCTAAGGAATTTTCTAGTAGACAAGAACCCAGTTTCCAAAGACAATAAAAATTGACAAGGTTAAATTGCAGTTATAAACCTAAAAACTATAGAAATAATCTACCAAAAAAATCTACAAAATCAACCCTTTTTAGATCTTTTTAGATCAAGTAAAATAAGCAGTCAATGTTTTTTCTTAATAAAATGCAGTCTTTTTGAAAGCACGAATTGTTGTCATTATTTTGGGATTTGTATTCTCAGTGGTATCATAGCATCTGATTCTTAATAGGTACTGATTGTTTGATTATTATTGTCTGTGGCAATCAGTATCATTTGTCACAGGGTATAGTGAAAAGATCACTGAATTTGGAGTTAGAGGACTTGGGTTCAAGGAATGACTCTGACAGTATTGTGAGGCAATTCATTTTCCTTTTGTAAGTCAGAGATGAGGGGTAGGCATAGATGATCTGTAAGTACCTTTCTAATTGGTTAACTGTTAAGAGAGAAAAAATACAAAAACACACATATAGATATAGTCAAATACATATAATTTAGTGAAATAAACCCATCTGGAAAGAGGATATTAGTTATCTATTATGTAGTAATATTTCTTTTAAAAGCTAAACCTAAAAATTTAGGACCCACCTCATGGTTCATGTTGAAAATGTTTCTATTTCTGACAATGGTACAAAGGAAGGGCATGGTTTCTTTTTCTAGTGTGATCATAAATTGTTGAGGAAGTTATTTTAATTTCCCCTAATAATATATTATAGATCAGCTATCATGAATTTAACTAAACTTATTTGTGCTATTTATATTTTCATCCTGTTTTTTGGTGGTAATGAGTTCTTTAAGCTTATTACCTACTGTGTAAAGTGGTAATTGACTTAATAGCTATCTTCAAGCAAAGGGCTATTACACAGATTGTGTTCTTGTCCTTGACCACAAAAAGACCAAGATGAAGACATGGATTTAAGCAGCAGAATTAGATATGATAATAAAAGTCAATTGTTTCAATGGGTTACTGTAGGGTCTCCAAATCTTAGAGAAAGAATGTTGGTCTTCTAGCTAACTTAGATATCATCTGAGAAAGAGTGAGCCTGAAAATAAATTGTATTTGTTGCTTTCTATCCTAGGACCTTTTTTAGCCTCTTGAGGTTATTAGAGGAATGATAAATCAGATGTTGATAATCATGATATCATTTCATTTCTTGGTCTATCAAAATATCCACATAACTCTGATACCAAATCTCTTCCCACTCCAATCTATCCTTCTCACCTATGCAATAGTAGTTTTTCTAAATATAGTTAGTATATATGTCTATAGACTTAACTATATCCCTCCAAGGCCAAAGAATTCTCAATGACTCCCTGTTGCATGTTTAATAAAACTCTAAATAGCCTGGTATTCACAGCTACCCATCATCTCATTCTATCATAATTATCTATCCCTATCTTGTACTCCTCTCACTCATTTCCTTTATCTTAACTCACTTCTACCTTACCACTTCTTTTTTTACTTTTAAAATTTATTTAATAGTTTTCCCAGTTATATTTAAAGTTTTTAACATTTGTTTTTTAAAAACTTTGAGTTCCAGATTCTTTTGTCTCCACCTCCAACCCCCATTAAGAAACCAGATTTGAAGTTATACAAAACATTTTCATAAGTCATCTTATGAAAGAAAACATAGATCTCTCACCCTAAAAACCCTCAAGAAAAAAAAATGAGAGAAATAGAAAGAGAGAGAGAGAGAGAGAGAGAGAGAGAGAGAGAGAGAGAGAGAGAGAGAGAGAGAGAGAGAGAATGATTAAATCTGCATTCAGAAAGAAACAATTAGTTCCTTCTCTGGATATGAATTTTTCATCATAAGTCCTTCAGAGTAGTCATAGATCATTGTACTGCTTAGAATAACAAAATCATCTATAACTAATTATCCCAGAACATTACTATTACTTTTTATATAGTACATGTATATATTAATATGTATACATTGAATTCATTGAGGACTTTCTAGTTTTTTTTTTTTCTGAGAGCATCCTCCTCATCATTTCCCCAAGAACAATATCATTCCATCATAATCACATAACACGGTTTATTCAGCTACTCCCCAATTGATGGGCATGCCCCCTCAATTTCCATTTTTTTTTTGTCCTGAGAAGAGAGCTGCTTTAAATATTTTGTACAATGATACAAAAAGGTCTTTTTCCTATTAAAAAAAAAAAGCTCTTTGGGGACTGGTGTCTAATAGTAATATTATTAGGTCAAAGAAGAGGCATGGATTTATGGCCCTTGAGCATTGTTCTTATATTTTGAGTATTTATCAATTTGGACCATGGCTTTTATTTTTTTATATAAATTTGACTCAGCTCCCTCTATGTTTGAGATAGGAGGCCTCATCAGAGAAACTTACTTTAAAATTATTTTCATAATTGCTATTATTAACTGTATCCTCCCTTTATTTTTCTTTTCACCCTATCCATTCTCAAATGTGTTTTGTTACTGATCACTTTCTCCCCTGCTGTCCCTCTCTTTTATTACCCTCCCCCTTCCTGTATCCCATTCCTCTCCTAATTTCCTGCAGGCTAAGATAGATTTTTGATATTGAGTGTGTAAGTTATTTCCTCTTTGAGCCAATTGTGATGAGAGTAAAGTTCACTCACTCTCCTCCCTCTTCCCTTCTCTACTGTAAAAGCTTTTTCTTTCCTATTTTTATGACAGATAATTTGCCATTCCACTTCTTCCTTTCCCTTTTCCCCAGTACATTCCTCTCTATTCCTTACTTTCATTTTTTTAGATATTATCCCTTCAAATTCAACTCACACCTGTGCTTTCTGTCTACATGTACTCTGCCATAATAATGAGAAAATTCTAATGAGTTACAAGTATCATCTTCTCATATAGGAATATAAATAGATAAACCATATTAAATCTCTTCATAAATCTCTTTCCTGATTACCTCCTTACACATCTCCTGAGCCTTGTATTTGAAAATCAAATTTTCTATTTTTCCTCTGATCTTTTCATCAAAAATGCTTTAAAATCCTCTATTTCATTGGATTTATACCTTCCTCCCTGAAGAATTATACTCAGTTTTTACTGGGTAGGTAATATGTAATTGTAATCCTAGCTCCATTGCTCTCTGGAATATCATATTCCAAGTCCTCCAGTCCTTTAACGTAGAATCCATTAAATCTTTTATTATCCTGATTGTGGCTCCACTATATTTGAACTGTTGGTTTTTTTTTTTTCAATATTTCCTCCTTGACCTGGGAGTTCTGGAATTTAACTATACTCCTGGGAGTTTTCATTTTGAAATCTCAAGAGAATGGATCCTTTCCATTTCAATTTTTTTTCAATTTGATTCTAGAATATCAGGACAATATTCCTTGATAATTTCTTGAAAGACAATGTCCAAGCTCTTTTTTGATGGTGAATTTTGGGTAGATTATTATCTCCTCGGGAACTATCTTCCAAGTCAGTTGTTTTTCCAATGAGATAGTTCACATTTTTTTCTATTTTTTTTAATTTTTGGATTTTTTATTGTATCTTGGTTTTTTATAAAGCCATTACTTCCCATTTGCTTAGTCCTAATTTTTAAGGAATTATTTTTCTTAGTGAGTTTTTGTATCTCCTTTCCCATTTGACCAATATTGCTTTTAAACCATTTTTCTCCTCATTAGCTTGTTGTATTCCCTTTTGTACCACTCTCAACTGTTTCCCTAATTTTTTCTCTGTCTCTCTTACCTGATTTTCAAAATCCTTTTTGAGCTTTTCCATAGTCTGAGATCAATTTTTATTTTTCTTAGTGTTTTTGAATGTAGGAGCTTTAACTTTGTTAGCATCTTCTCAGTGTGTGTTTTGATTTCCCTTGTCACCATAGTAACTTTCTATGGTCAGGACTTTTTTCAGTTGGCTGCCCATTTTCCTATCCTATAACTTGAGTTTTAATTCTTTGTTAAAGTAGAATTCTGTTTCCAGAATAGAGGATGCACTCTCCTAAGCTTCAAAAGTTTTGTGTAGTTGTTTTCAGAGGTCTTTCTAGGGACCTGACCACAAGCCCTCTTTTCTAGCCTGGAACTGTTAGTAATGTACCTACCCCACTATAGCTATAAGGTCTAGTGTGCTAAAACAAGAGTCCTGCTTTGCTGGTGCTGGGGTCAGAACTGAGGCTGGAACTCTTTTGGCACAATCTATGCTGGGATTATGCATTGGACTTCCATCCTGTTGTCACAGACCTTCTCTGCTGACCTTCCAAGTCCTTTTTCATGTCCCTGGGCTGAGAGGTCTGGAAGCCACCAGTACTTCCACTGATTCAGAAGTCCCTAGGCCAATTCCTGCTTTTCAGGTTGTGGCTATGGCAGGGGAGGCACTGGTGCTGTCTGCCCCAGGACTGTATACTAGACTCTCACCTTGGTATCAGACACTTTTTCTGCTGACTTTCTAAATTGTCTTTTGCTGGAAAATGTTCCACTTCATCTTTTGGGGGTGTTCTGACCCTCTAACATTTGTTTAAAGCCATCATTTAAAGGAATTTGGATTGAACTAGAAGTCTGGTGAGTTCCTGCCTTTATTCCACCATCTTGGTTCTGCCTCCTTCCTATCACTTCTCTGAAGTAAATAACTCAATTAAATTATTAGCAAATTCCAGTTTAACCAAATTAAACTACTTACTGATTTCCATACAATATAAGTCCTACAAATTTCCAATCTCTGTGTCTTTGATCTTGCCTTTCCTTCTGCCTAGAATAGCTTATAAATGGTCACACAGCTAGTATGTGTTAGGTGGCATTTAAACCAAGGGGTACTGACACCAAAGCCAGTGGTCATCAAACTGTGTCCTGAATGAATGCACTTATACTTAGGTGAATCTGAAATTCCAATATTTCTGACTTAAACTTATAGCCTAGGATTCATGACACTGTTTAGATTTACTTTGCTCTCTTCCTTTTAAAACTCAGTTCACATTTCATTTACTACATAAGAGCTGTACTAACCCTCCCAGCTCATGACATTCTTCTAATCTATTTTTCTTATAGACTTTTATTTTTCTTATTAATTTTTATAGACTTTTCATATACTAATCCCAATGAGAGTTAGGACTTATATTTGTAATCATTCAAAAATCTCTGGTATCATAGTCACTTTAAGGATGTAATATTGTGTCTTATATGTTTTTGTAATTCCCCCAGCTTCTAGTACCATTGTGAACTCACAGATTAGATGCTTAATAGGTATCTTAATTGTCATAAACACTTGCTTCATCCTCCAAATATTATTAAATTCTAGTCTTTCTTTAATACATATTTGTTGAGTGAATGAACAAATTATGAACACTCATTAGAAAAAGTCAAATAGGAATTCAATGACAATCCGAGAAATTCACATTTCCTGCAAAGTCCAGCTGGGATGAGCAAATTGAGATCATATTGAAGAAGTCTGAACTATTAGCTGGCCTGGGAGTTCTGTTTAGATTGCTATGACATTTGCTTTTAAATATACTAATGATGTTAGCCATAGTGTATGTATTAATCATCATAAATCTGTTAAACCATCAAGAGTAATGCATGAAAAATCACCCTATCCCTAGCTGACACCAACATTTGAGGAGTGGGGACAGTAGTGGATTATTACATGACTCCTGGGCTCTGAGTCATCCAAATCTATAATAATCTATAATAATATACATTATATGTGTATAATATATATTATAATATATACTTCACTTTTTGGGGTCATTTCTTTCCTGTTGGAATTTTACATTGCTAAGCAAAATGATAGAAAAACATAGAAGACTGGCTCAAATTTTTATAGATATCTATAGATAAAGAAAGAAAACCAAAAATTAAGGTGGGAAATTCCAGTAGCCTTGTCGCAAATACAGCAGAAAATCTCAGTGTAATTGAAGAATTCGTTGTGGAAAAAAAGTTATTGAAATGAGCAAAGGTAATAAATTGGTTCTTATTCAAGCTGTGCCATCACCTTGTATAGATATTATTTTTGTCTTCCTTTTCTCTATTCAAGACACATTTTTGTAAAGTCAGGTGTACAATTGAGATTAAGTTAATTGGCCAGACTTGCCTCATGATATAAAAACTCTTAATGGAAAGTAAATATCCTTCTCCATACACCCCCCCCCACACACACACACACAAACACACTTTGTAGTTTCCTATTCTGCTCATAGCTGTACAGGAATTTTCTTTAATTCAATTAAAAAAAAATGACCTTTCAAAAAAATTCCAACCATGGTTGATGCATATATAAGAAAATGGGAGCAAGACATATTTATTAAATCTCATTCTATAATTTCTAGTTCATAAAATAGGGGAAAATAATGAAAAAAGGAAGAGAAAAAGAGACTGCATTTTAAGATTGAATTGTGTTGTAATAATAGAAAAATAATGTCATTCCACATTCTCCAAGCATTTAATCCTTAGCCATGAATCCATATAAACTCTCACCCTGGAAGGTGGATAGGTAAACATTGTTGTACTGATTTTAGAAATAAAGAATTGATTTATTGGCAGAGACTTGCCTAACATCGTACTATACTACAGTATATTGTAAGTCCAAAGACCAGAGTGAAAATTTCTGTTACTTTAGGCAAATTTCTGTGTGAGTCTCAGTAAAATGACTAGACTATGTCTGATATTCCTTCCCACTCCTACATAATAATACCTAATGACAGGATTAACCCATTCACTGGAAGACCAGCTAAAATTTATATGAAGATTTATATTAAAAACAACTAAAATTTCTGTCCTTTATCCTACAGCTTTGCCTCTTGAATTCCTACTACCTCCTTCATGAAGCATTGCTTGATCCATTGAGTAATGGCAATAATTTACCTCATATAGTACCTTAACCTTCATAATGCACTTAGCATGCTGACACTGTGTGGATGGGTGTGTAAGACAGTGCCTAGAGTCAAAAAGAATGAGTTTAAATCCAGCTTTAGACACTTACTAGCTGTTCAAGTCACTTAAGCTATTTTGCCTCAGTTGGTTCATCTGCAAAATGAGCTGAAGAAGGAAATGGTAAACCATTTTAGCATTTTTGCCAAGACAACCAAAAATAGGTTATGAAGAATCAGATGTGACTGAAACAACTAAATAATACAATGGGTATTTTATGCCCTAATATACTTTGAGCTCTACATGAGCAGGAGCCAGAATTAATTTACTTGGCATCTTCCAAATACTTAGTATAAGGCTTTGTATCCAGCAGTTGTTTCATAACTACCTATTGTGCTATAGTGTAAAAAGAAAGTAGAAAAAAGGAAGCAAAAAATGGCAAGTCCTAGGATCAGCTTCTGAGTTTAAGCTGCCCATTTAATTTTTCTTTTACCATGATTTGTCTTTGGTTCAATCTAGTTTCTCAAGTGCAAGTCCATGCCCTGAAGAGCATTCACTTTGTCATGTACCAAATAGTTCAAAGGAAAGGAAAAAAAATGACATGGAAAGTATCAAGATCCTCTATTGAAATATTTTCTGTTGAGTAAAATCAAGGGTTGGGTGTGGTTGTGAAGGGTATTGGAGAATTGAGGCATTTGTTTGCCTTAGCAATAACTGCAATATATGCAAACATGATGAGTAAAGACATATCAATGGTAGAGTAATTCTTTTTGGTTGCCTTTCTAGACCATGAATTCTGTCTCATGCTTTATGCCAAATAGGATGAAATTGCCAGGGCTTTTCATTATACAGAACATAAATTGCCCAAGGCAGATAGATTGTCACTGAAGCTGTCATTGTGATAATTGTTCATTTGTGTCCCTGAATTGCATAAAATACATGCATTGATGCAATCACTAAGCTCAAGAACATTTACAGATGGGAAACTGGAACAGCTGCCTTTGTGAATGGCTGCTTGACTAGTGCTCTTGTTCTCTCTCCTTTTTAAATTATTTATTTAACTTTTAAAAATATTACTGCTGGTTCATCCACAGAGAGCAGCTATTACATTTTGCAGAAACAATATTGGAAGAGGCTGAGCTTCCACAGATTGCCACAGTTGGTTTCTGGTTAACAACTGCCCCCTCAAGAACTACATAATTTGTTAAACTAAAATCAATCTAAAATTCAATGGCAATACAATTAAATTGTAGTCTTGGTGCTGGCCTGAAACCTGCAATGAACCATGTTTCCTGTAAGCAAATCTGCCTAATAAGTTCAGTCCTACAAAAGGCGTGTCTCATGCTGGGTGCCTGATTTGCCCATAAATCATAAGTAACCCATATCATTTGTCATATTTGAACAAATGTTACTGCCATTAATATTCCAAAATGAATAAATGAATAATGGTTAGGCCCAAAAATATAGATCAAAATTTAGTATTTATAACTAATGGGGAAGGACTTGGATATTCAGTGATGTAGAAAAGAAAGGAACCAATCAGCAATCTATTTTTGGAAATTCTCTTGAATAACATAACTATTAATAATCTTGGCTTGAACTAACTTAATTCAACAACAATATATTATGTGCCTATTATGTACATGGTGTCCTTCAGGTGCTAGGGATTCAAAAAGAAAAGTAAACAGTTCCTGCATTGAAAGATTTTCTCTTCTTTGGGGGTTTATATTTGCTAAATGACTGAAATGGGAAATAACTGTTATTTAGTAATATCTAAAATCAGAAAAGTGAAAATGTTTATTAATTTTAAGAAGCAGAAACTTTCTTGATAAAGTCTGATAATGTTGATAAACCAATCTATGTTTTATGTAATAGTGTATCTGCAGTTCCAAAGTTGCTTTTATACATGACGAAGAGAACTTTGTCTATTGATTTAAGCAATCAAAGCATAATCATTTAATACCTGAACTGAAAATTACCTACCCCCTAAGATTGTTGAGGACATGGGAGGAGAGGAAGGTGGAAGGGTAGAGCTCAGTGGATAAAGTTCTGGGCCCAGAGTCACTCATCTTTCTGAGTTCAAATCTGGTCTCAGATACTTCCTGTGTGACTCTATAAATTCACTTGACTCTGTTTGTCTCACTTTCTTCATCTGTAAAATGAGCTGAAGAAATTGCAAACCACATTGGTATCTTGGCCAAGAAAACCCTAAATAAGATCATGAAGAGTTGGACATGACTGAACAACAACAAAAACTGTTTGCAACCACGTCATTTTGTGGTAGCACAATTATAGTTTTATAATACTCAATAGAAAGTCATAAAACCTCACTATAAACATCATTCCTCCAATTACCCATTTATAATATTCTTCCAACCATAAAATTAGGGTATCTCAGATTCAGAAGGGACTTCAAGTTTTCCAGCCCATAGCCAGCTATCCAAGGCTATTCAACCTTGTTTTGAAGACTACTCATTAGTCTTTTGATTAACTCACTGCACTTTTGGACAACTATAATTGTCAGAAAGTTTTTCCTAAAATCAAGCACAAACTTGTATCTCTGCTAATGCCATCCATTGAATCCTCAAAAAGACAATGTGATATAAGGGAAAGCACTCTGTGATTTAGACTCAGGAACTAAGGCTCAAATACGTACTGGCTACCTGACTTTAAGAAAGTCATTTAACTTACATCTGTAAAATGAGGAACTTGTACCAGATGGAGGGCAAAAACTGTATATCTGTTTTTCTTTGTATCTCCATGGCTTAGAACAGTGTTTGGAAGTAATATGCATTTCCTAAGTGCTTATTGACTGACTGCCTGACTGATTTCTGAGGACCCTTCCAAAATTCATGTCAGTGATCTTCTCTGGAAATAGGCAGAGCATGTCTAATTCTCCTTCCACATAATGGCCTTCAAATACTTAAAGATAACTACCACATTTCATCAAGTCTCTTAATTGTGCATGCCCAGTTCCTTCAACAGATGCTAAAGTAGAAGTCACTTAGTATTTCATTTACCTCTATCTACCCACTCTCCAATTTATCAAGATTTTTTTTTAGTTTATCAAGATTTTACATCTTAATTATGACATCCAGAATTGAACTTAGTCCTTCACTGTGACCTGAATAGGACAAAATACAGAAGGGTTGGTGCTTCTTTATTCCTACAAATTGTATCTCTCTTAATGTAGTCTAAAATCACCATTAGTTTTCTTATCTGCCATAGGACACTTAATTTATATTGGACTTACCATCCATAAAAATTCCCCCTTTGTTTTTTTCTCTTTGCCAAAAAATGGCTTCTAGTAGCTACTCCTTTCATATCCCCTTGAGGTGTTTTTATTTTACTCTTAGGATCTAGAGAATCACCTGATATCATTGAATCTTACTTCAGTAATAATGTAATGCTCAGTTTTACTATCTATATTACTATCTCTCTCATTCTTAGTACATCATCTCATTCTTCTCTCACACCTTACCTTCTCCTCCTAGCCATATTTGTCCTTGATAATTTTTCCCTTTTCTCCGGCAATTCCAAAGCATATTTTGCCATTATAATCTTCCTTATGCCTATCGTGCATTTCTCCATTGAAATATGTGTACTATCTTCAATTCTAATTTTAAAATTGTGCTGTTCCGTGACCCATAGTCTGTTAATTCAATGGAATAACCACCCAATTGTCACAGTGTATATCTATACTGTGGTTTTCATCCATTTGATTTTTTTCAGTATAGATAGCTAAGTTGGTCTTTATTAAATTGTTATGAATTTCACAGAGGTGGCAATTTCTATTACGCATTTGACAAATTGTGTTGTTCAGTTTTTTTCAGTTCTGTCTGACTCTTTATGACCTCATTTGAAGTACTTGGCAATGATGTTAAAGTGTTTAGCATTTTATTCTCCAGCTTATTTTACAGATGAAGAAACTGAGGCAAATAAGATTAAATGACTTGTCTAGAGCTACACAATTAAAATGTCTGAGTCCAGAGTTAGGAACTCAGGAAAATAAATTCTGATTCCAGGCCCAACACTCTATCCACTGGGCCACCTAGATGTTCATTTTACTATTAAGAAGAAATATTTCTTTATACTTTTTGTAGGGCAGTTTCTATGATATTTTATAACATCTTTGTTCTTTATCTTCATATCCTCAAAGCCTGGGCACTGTATCTGCCAATAAGAATAGAAAGCACTTTACAGTGTTTATTGATTTATTGATTAATTAGCATTGACAAACATCTTAGATGATCATGTATCTCCTTATTAAGTGGTTTTGGTTATGAAGAATAATATGATGTTATGTAATATTTAACTACATAAGAACAATCTTTCAATAACAGATTGGTTACCTGATCTTCAAAAAAGTTTACTCAAAGTGAGTTCTATGACTCTTGATTCCTCTGCTATTTACCTACAGCTGTAGATAGAGTTGGGTGCCTAATGGTGTGTTTGAAGAACTCCAAAAAATCTAATACCAGAAATTCCATCTTTGATCTCCCCAGAAACTAAGCCTTAGTTCTGAGGGTATAAATCAGATCTAATGCATGGACCCCAATAGTATATGGTCCAGTATATATCATATAGTCATGTAAGCACGTAGTCAGATTTCAGTAAATATTTTATCATAGAATCCCAGAGCTTAATGGTATCTCAGTAACTTAGTCCAACACTTAACTGAACAATAGTATTCTAGATAACTGGTCCTTCAATATTTGCTTGAAGATCTCTAGTGAAGTGAAACAAACTGTTACCCAAATAGTCTGTGCCACTAATTTTTGAAAGTTTGTGATTACGTGGTTGCAAACTTTTCTTTGCATTCATTTTCCCATTACTCCTGGTTCTCCCCTCTGAAGCCAAACAAAATTTTAATTTTCCTAAATGAAATATCTTTTTACAAATTTGAAGAAATTCCTCCCATCTCTATTTTGGGGTATTTTCTTGGCTAAATATCCTGAGTTCCTTAAACTGGTCTTTGTAAGGTATACACATTATTCCCTTCATCATTTTATATTTTATTTTGCATTTGGAGTTTTGTTTTGTTTTTGACAGTAGGTCTTTTCTCACTCAGGCTGACAATATAGCAGCCTTTTACTGATGGGTATGAAAATGTTGATCTGTTTTATTTCTGGCCTCAATTTTTCCCTCCAAAAGAAGGCTGGTTTTCCCTACTCCTAAGGGCTCACTTCTTAGTGACAAATTTAATGAATATACTTGATAGGCTTGCAGCTCAGAATCCATTTCAAGTAATCTCCTGCCATAACTTCCTCTATTAACAAGGATTACATGTAAATCACCATACTTGGTCACCATCTTAAACCATTCAAAATCTAATACTTAAGATGATATAACTCCAAGAGAATATTGTACACAGCAACAAGCTTATGTGATGATCAGTTCTGATGGATGTGGCTCTTTTCAATGATGATATAGTTCAGACCAGTCCCAATGGACTTGTGATGGAGAGAGTCATCTGCATCCAGAAAGAGGAGAGGATTTTGGAGATTGAGTATGGTTTTTTTCTCCTCCAGCTTTTTTATTTTTTGTTTGTTGTTGTTTCTTGTTGTTTGCTTGCTTTTTCTTTTCTTTCTTTTTTTCTCTTTTTGATCTAATTTTTCTTGTGCAGTATAATTGTGTAAATATATATAGAAGAATTGCACGTTTACCATACATTAGATTACTTGCTGTCTAAGGGAGGGGATGAGTGAAAGGAGGGAGAAAAAAATTTGTTACAAAAGGTTTTGCAAGGGTGAATGTTGAAAACTATCTATGCATGTATTTTGAAAATAAAAAGCTAAAAATAAAGTGTTTAGAAAATGATTTTCTGTTGAAATGATAAAAAAGATGCTATAATTGATAGAAGTGAGATGTAGCTTGAAACATAGTCTTATTAATATCTAAACATAACCAGGCCCAGAGGTATTATTTTTGCTTGCAATATATGTCCTGAAAGAGCATCCCCTAAACTTGCTCTTCATGACAACCAAGAAATGCTTGTTAGAAGCTTCAATCATTCTATTCATCAACAAGCCTTTATCCTGTACCTATTTTGTTCCAGGAATTGTAATATGAACTAAAGTCCCTGCTCTTGAAAAGCTAACAGAGTAATAAGAGTAGAAACATTTACATATATAGTTTTATATAAAACATATAGAAAAGAGATAAGTGATTTTTAGAAATGGCTAGGTATTAATGGCTTATCTAGTGGATAGATCACCATGTTTGAAGTCAGGAAAATGAGTTTAAATCTAGCATTAGACACTTATTATCTGTGTAAGTCACTAGGCAAGTCACTTAACCACTGTTTGTCTCAGTTCCTCAGCTGTGCAATGGGGACACCCTAGAAAAGAAAATGACAAACTCTTTCAACATCTTTGACAAGACCCATGGACATAGTTCATGAGGTCACATAGAGTTGGACATGAATGAACGACTAAATAAGTATTAATGGTTGGCAAATCAGAAAAGATTTCATGTCTAAGTTCATAGTTGAAATGAACCTTGAAGGAAACAAGGTATGGATATAGTATATATCCTAGATATGGAAAGTAGTTAAGATGAAGGCAAAGAGGGAGGAATAATTTGAGTGTCATGCTTGAAGAAGAGCAAGGGAGATAATGTGGGTGGATCATAGAATTCATGAAAGGCAGTATTGGTTAACAAATCTGAAAAAGTAAATTGAGATCAAATTCTGGAGGCATTTAAATATTAAACAGAGGAATTTGTATTTCTTTCCAAAGATAATAAAAAACCACTGAAATTTATGAAGTAGGAGAGTGGTATGGATAGACTTGTACTTTAAGAAATGTGGATGATAGCTTGAAGGTATTATAGAATATTATATAGTGAATACTACTTAAATTTAGAGGTGACATAGGTGAGTTTTAGGCAGGAAAAAGCATAAAGATGGTATTTCTTCTTATACTTGCTATGTCATAATATATTCTAAGAAGTATTTCTTCAAGAGCAACTGGACTTCCAGAATATTATGTTACCTTTGACTTGTGGACATGCTTCAAATAAAGTAGAAATGTAATAATGCATAACCTGTAGAAATATAATTTTGTGAGCATGCATTCAGAAAGAGAAAAATATTGGATTTATGTCCTTCCTTATTTAGAGGAAGGACCTTAGCTCTGCTGCTTACCATATGAGCTTAGAAAAACCATAACTTCACTGTGACTCATTTTTTCTTCTTTAAAATGAAAGGGTTTAATTAAATGAGATCTGGGGTTCTTTCTAGCTCTAAATCTAGAAGTAAAACAACAATTTTATGTCATTATTCATTTGTGTACCTAGTCCATTAAGTAAATTAATTCACTTTTTGGAGTAATATAGATCATCTTTTTAAAAACTCTATGTATTAATGGTTCTGTGTTTGTATACTGATATATGTAAACATATGTACATGTGTTTTTATACATGCTCTTCTTATATATTTATGTGTTTACATAATGAGAGTTGGCTTAATATATTCAGTAGAGAATTGGCCTCCAATCTAGCAAAACCTGGTTTCATATTTTGCCCCTACTGACAGTATGATTCTGGGGAAGTCACAACTTCTTAATGATCTAGGCAACTCTGTAAGAGAAAGAGACATATTGGATAGAACATGAGCCTATAATCAGGAAGATTTGAGTTTAAATATGATTTCACACACTTACTAGCCATGTGACCCTGGCACAAATTACTTAAACCAATTTGCCTCAGTTGCTTTGACTGTAAAATGAGCTGCGGAAAAAAAGTGGCAAACCAATTCAGTATCTTTGCCAAGAAAACCCCAAATCAGTTCACAAAGTGTTGGACACAACTGAAATGACTGAACAACAGCTAAGACTCAGTTATAGAAAACTTAGGGGGAATCCTTCAGGTGAAAATTTCCTACATTAATGAAATTATAGAACATATCCCTAAATATGTATATTTGTATGCATATAGAGTTTTGTATGTATGTTTATGTGTGTGTATATATATATATATACATATATGTACATGTCAATCAATTATCAAGAATACTTAAATGTCAGGCACTATTAGGCATAGGGGTTAAAAATTTAAAGTATGATAGTTCCTACCCTCAAGAACCTTAAATTCTCCTACAGATGGGAAGGCAGAACATGTTCACAGATAAGTAAATACATGATATATGCAAAATACATACAAAATGGTTTGGGCAAGAGCTATGACTACTGAAAAAAATGAAGAAAGTCCTGTAAAGTAGATACCCCTACTTGAAGGGAGGTTGGACATCTAAGAGACTAAAATAAGGAAGTATTTCAGATATACTAGGCTGCCTGTGTAAAAGGCTATATGGGAGGCAAAATATGCAATGTTTATGTGGTGAACAGTAAGTAAGCCAGTAATTCAAGTGTGGGAAGTATTTTGGTTAAGGGTAGTGTTTAAAAACCTCAGACAACAAAATAGCAGCAAGATTGTGTGATTATCAACTATGAAAGACTTTGTTCTTTTTAGTGCTTCAGTGATCTAAGGCAATCCCAATAAACTTTGAGTACAAAATGCCATCTGCATCCAGAAAAAGAACTATGGATATTGAATGTAAATCAACCTATGCTATGTTCACTTGTTTTTTCTGGTTTTTTTCCTTCTCTCTTGTAGTTTTTCCCTTTTGTTCTGATTTTTCTCTCCCAACATGATTCATAAAGAAATGTGTATTAAAAATGATAATATACTGAGGCAGCTAGGTGGCACAGTGGATAGAGCACCAGCCCTGAAGTCAGGAGTGCCTGAGTTCAAATATGTCCCTCAGACAACTAACACTTCCTAGATGCGTGACCCTAGGCAAGTCACTTAACCCCAATTGCCTCAACAAAAAAGCCAAAAACAAAATAAAACAAAAAATGTTAATATACATGTATAATCAGAAAAAATAAAACAATTTAAATTGTTTTTAATTAATTAAATAAATAAAAAGCCCAGTTAGGATTGAGCCAGTTAATAAGGAGCTTTAAAAAAGAGAGAGAAGTTTATTTTTTAATTCTAGAATTAATTGAACAATCTTCAGCAAGGGAATAGCATGTTTAAATTTATGTCTTAGACATAACTGACAGTTGTATACAGGTTGGATTGAAGAGGGCAGAGGTTGAATTTACTTCAGAATTAGCAAGATGTGAGTTCAAATCCAGCTTACATACTAATTGTACAATCTTAGTGAAATAACTCAATTTCTCAGTGGTTTAAGACTTATTTGTCTCTAAGATGACAAATTTACAAGGAAGGGTGACCCCTACCTGAACTAAATTGGTGGAAGGAATTTCTCACCAGAATTTTCTCTCTACAAATAAAATCAGAGGAGTAGAGTTATTATATTATTATATTATATTATATTATATTATATTATATTATATTATATTATATTATATTATAATCTTTAATTATAAGAACAATAATATTAAAAGATTTCTATTTTAGAGTTTGGGAAGATATCATATAAGCATAGTGTTCCAAAATTCTTATTGCAATTTAAATTTTTTTAAATAACAAGAATTTTAAATGCTACCAATTTATTTAAAAAAGCAATATTTGAAAGAATAATTACTTGAATTTTCAAAATATTTATGGCTTTTATTAAAATTCAGCATAATCACTATCTCATACTATACATTGTGTAGCCAGTTTTTGAAATTGGTAAAAACTTTCATCACCAATATCTGGAAATACTGCATTTATAATCCCAACATTATGGTCATCCAAACAATGAGGATGTGGTGCATACTTGACAGTTTCAACATGACCTTACAAGAAAAAGTCTAGTGTAGAAATAGATCTGATCTTCTAGGAGACCACACAAGAAGACTTCTTATAGAAATTCCCTGGCCTAAGAAGTTGTCACATATGTAATGTATAATTATAGCAGGCCTTGTTTTAAATTAAAAACAAAAATTTATTATTCAAAATCCCTATAAGATAGGTACCAAAGGTATATGATGCCATTTTATAGATGAAGTAATTGAGATTTTAAGGCTTATATGGTTTTCCCAATGTCACAAAGGTTCTAAATATTAGAAGTGGAATTTGAATCTGGATCTCCTAACTGAATATAATCCCTTTACAGCCACAGTATAAGACAAAATTTTTTTGAGTATTAAATAAGATTCAGCTGCGGATTTGTATTGTTTTAAAAAGCAATCTTTGTGGGTTTTTTTTGGTTCCTGCTCATTAAAGATACTTTTAAATTAACAACAATGCAAACATGGAAAATGATAATGTGAACTATTATTAATCTTCATGAATTACTATTAATCCCCAGAATTTTAGACCTTATAGTTTACAGGGTAACTATTAATGGATGCCACAGCCTTCAAATTAAAACAGATTTTTCTGCATAAGCAATATATATTTATCTTAAGTAAAATTTAATATGAAACATTCCCATATAAATAGTAGCTCAATGTATTGAATTTTATATTCAGGCAGAATTCATATTTAAATTATATTGGGGGAACATAATAAATATAGAATTGGTAATATGAATAATATTCCTATATGAGCACAGATGGCTCTGAAAATGTAAAAAAAATCTTTGATTTCATCTTGAAGTTTTAAGATATTTGAAGATGAAGCAAAAGGGTACTAGCTAATGTACTTAAAGGTCTTTTTAAATTTGCCTTCAGGTTCCAGAGGGAATAGAAATTAAGCATATCTTGGTTGCTAAGCAACAATGATTTCTTTTGGACAAAGGCTTTTAAAATTACATTGAAGGACCATGGCCCAGCCTATAACTCAACTTTTATTGCTGCCTCAAATCTAGGGAAGAGTTCTTGTAGAATTGATTCATGAATGAGATATATCTTCAAGTTGTTACTTAAAGATATAACTAGCATGGGAAGAAAAAGGCATTTTCCCAAGATGTCAATAATTAAAATCATATTATTAATGGTACTATTTCTAATTATTATTAGTGATAAATAGCTAGCATTTATAGAGTGATTTAAAGTTTGCACTTTGCAAATGTTAAGTAACTCTGTGAGTAAGAGCCTTACTTAGCGTGACACAGTCACCACGCCAAGTTTTATTTCCATAGACCTCAGTCTTGGTTCCTTCCCTCCTAATCTGGTTGCACCAAAAGAGAGGAAAATGAATGTAAAAGCTTGAATACTGCTTCTCCTTTCCAGGTGTGACTGGATTTGCCATAATAGGAATCTCCTCTATAGCAGCACTACTCCTGTTCTCCTTGTTTGATTGTTGTTCCCAAGGGAAAGAATAGCTACAATGGTTCTACTGTTATAAAGAATAATTAGTTTTCTCTACCACCTATTTTTACACAATAATATTCATTGTCATTTTCAGGGCACAGGGTACATCACTGGTGACATGGAGAGTTTTTTTCTTTCAGTCTTGAAGTGACAGGTTTTTTGGATATGCTAGGGCAACTTCTTTTGAGATGTGATTCATAATTCAGTGTAAAAATGTGACTATTCCAGGGCATTTAAAGAAATTCATTAGTAATCTTTACAACAGGGGCTGAATACAGGCTGGTTGCAAAAATGTTTGTTGAGCTGAGTTACACAGCTGTGAACAAAATGGAAGAGGAAATCAGCATTAAAACTAATCAATGTCATTGTCCTAACAAAGCATAAATGAATCTTCAATTTGAGCAGATTTCAGCCCTTCTCATTAGAGGAAGTGGTTAAAGACATGGCCTTGTTCATTTCTCCTTCAAAAGTTAACTTTCAAATGATAAAGTGACTCAGATTGCTGGATAAGATGCCAGAAAATTGTCATTCATTCTATTAGCAAAAAAATTTGTTGAGAATGCCTTCTAGGTGCCTAAGTCTATGAATCTGAAATTGGGGAAAAAAGGAGAAAAATATTAGATTTGGTTAATGTTGTCAAAGGTCTTGCAATCTAACTAGAAAGTCAAATACATTTGAAATAAATAGATAGGGAAGGCAAGGATAAGAGCTACTTTAATCTGTCTGAGTGTATCTTCTTTGGACCAGATAACCTCTAAATTCTCTCCCTTTTGCTAGCTCTTTTGAACACTGTCCCTTCTTTGCAAAGGTGAAGATTATGAATGTGAACACTGTATATATACATAGTCAGATTTGAATGATGTGTTGCTAAAATGCTTTTGTTTGTCCTCTTTATTCTTTGTTATAAAAGTAGGTGAGGTGTAAGACATTTTAATTTATAACATTTTGTAACTTTATTTGTAAATTTTTTATAATTTTACATAACATTAAAAGAACACTAAACATAAAAATTAGGTATATTCTGTGATCTATTAAGAGATTGGTTAGTCACATTAGACTTTAAAATTAAGGTAACCTTGAAGGATTCATAAACTTTGGAGAAAGAAGAGGGAGGAAAGCATTCCATGTAAGTAGAGTAACAAAAGCAAGACAGAAAGGTGGAAATGAATATATATTATTTTAGGGGAATAAGGAGAACACAAAATAGTATGGTAAAAAACAAAACAAAACAAAAACTTCTAGATTTGAAATTGTGGAACTAGGGTTCAGATTTAGGCTCTGCCATTTACATACAAAGTATGACCTCCAGGTAGTCACTTAATCTACTTGAATCTGTTTCTTCACCTGGAAAACAAAGAAGTTGCACTAATTGGTCTTTGAAGTACTTTCCCTTCTTTGATCTATAATTCTATGAGTTAGTATTAAGGCCAAGAGAATTTAAGTAACTTGTTTAAAATAAGACAAATATTAAATTAGGAGAGCTAGTACTGAAACCCAAGGCCTCATTCTACCACACTATGTTGACCTTTACAATTTAACTGTTGCTTTAAAAACTGATGTCACTGTCAAACAAACAGAAGAGTATTTCATCTTCCATACTAAATATGTAAAAACACAAACTTGGAAAGAAAATATTTCATCCTGTGATTAAAAAAAAAAAAGACAAAACTATTCTCTTTGGAAACCAAGAGAAAATATGTCCTCCTGACTAGTTTTTTTTTTTTTTTTTAATTTAATGTGGTTTCCTGCAAAGGGCATGTAGTATTTATTTATTGTTTGATTTATTGTCAGTGCTATCAGTGATTGTGTGAACTTTGGCAGATTATTTAATCTCCATGAACTTTAACTTTCTCATCTGTGAAGGAAGAGTGCTTTCTGCATTTCCATAGTTTATACAAATGTTTTGATTGTAAATTTGTAAACATCTGGTACTTTATAGAAAAAAAAAACTGTGCCCAGTCTAGTGACTAAAATAATTTAATACAGCAATGTATTTCTAAGTTCTTTGTGAGAAAGATTCTACTCAAGTAAAACTCTTGCTGTGAATGGCAAAAATTCCAAAAGAAAATTCATTACTTCCATCACTCTCCTATCACCAGGGTTTTGGCATCTATTTTAGACTTACCAAATTTCAAGAATATTTGCATGGTAGGGCATCATGGTAAAGAAGAGAAGGGAGGGAGATAGAGAAAGTGAGGGAAGAAGGAGATGAATATGTCTATCTTCAGGCTCAGAACAGTGGAGCAAGAGTTCGAGAGAGGATGGGAAATGAATTGCATGTCTTTAAGGTAGTGAAGACATAAGAGAAAATCATTCACCCTGACCCAAACAGGAGTCATGGAGGTTTGGAGACACTCTTTGAAGAGGAATAAAGGACTTGGAAGTCCTTTAGACCAAAAACTATTTACTGATGTGAGGTGAAGTTTTACATGGGACTCTTTTTGGTACTATGGTACAGCTTGAGCCCCCCCATCCAATATATTCTCTACTTACAAATCAAGCTATTTACAGAAGTCAAATAACAGCAATTAATTAAACCTCACTAACAAAGCAAATAGGAAAACTTACAAAATAAAAAATCATTTTTACCCTTCATCAAATTATGAAATATATGTGCACTCAGATTCATAAAGACACACACTCCTAGACCAGTAGAAAAAAGAGAATACAAGTCAATGCTGTTATTCATAAATATGCCTGTCTATTGATATTTACAAGGATAAAACCCTTTCATATGCAAAGGTAAATAGATCTGAGAAAATAATGTCTATAACCAAATAATCACTGTAATAAAGGATTGAAAAGCCAAAATTTATTCCAACTATTTGTGAAGCTGTGAATTTTTGCATCTGGAAATACTTGAATCTTTTTCTTAGGAATGTTCAAAAAAAAGCAAGAAAGCCTTTTTTTTTATTTTAAGTGTTTTGAGTGGTGATCTACCTGATGCTCCTTGTTTTTCAGTCCTCTCAGTTCTGTCCAACTCTGTGAACCCCATTTTGAGGTTTTCTTGGAAAAGATACTGGAGTGATTTGCCATTTTCTCCTCCATCTTATTTTATAGATGAGACAAAGTGACTTTTTCAGGGATACACAGCTAATAAGTGACTGAAGCTTAATTTCAATTCATGAAGATATCTTCCTAATTCAATCCCAGTGCTCTGTCCACTCTACCACCTAACTGCCCATCTGCTACCCCTCTTGTTGCCAAATCTCTTCTTCCCTTCATTCCCAGTCACTGCTGCTGGATTTTGTATCTATAGATTCTCATTTCACTATTCTAGAAAGATTATCTCCCTTATGTATGAAATATCCCTAGTATTCACAGATGAATGCTCTGATTCTACAACTAGTCAAATTCAACTCAACTAATTTCTGTTGTTAAATAGATTGTATTTATATCTGGAAACCAAATGACAGTCCAATAGCAATTGAAAAGTATTATAGGATTCTTACAAAAATTAGAGGAAAGTATTAGATGCAGAAGGATATTGCTTTTTACTTAATGGAAAAGAGTAGAATATAAATGCAGTCATCCAAGAGCATCAATATAAAGTATATTCTAGAGTCATCAAATTCCAGTATTTTATTGGCTTTTCCCCATATGTTACGTTTTCATTTGTTTGTTTAATATTTTGAAAAGAAAAGCAGTACTTTCCCTCAATTGTTCATTGGTAATATTACTTTGGAGAAGAATAACTGTGTGGCCTTAGACAAATTTCTTAACATGAATGTGTTTCTTTTTCCTCCTTTGTATAAAAAGACAACAATTCACTACTTGTCTCTCAGAATTGTGAAGAAGACATTTTTCAAACCTTAAATCAAAATATTTATCTTGATAAGTTGTCTTTAATGAGAAATTAAAGTTGAACAATAAATGTATTTCATGTGTAAAATGAATAGTATATGGAGTATTTGAAGAGGCATGTTTTACTGGTTAAAACAACTACCTTGGAATCAGAGTCCTGAGTTCAAGTTCCAATTCTGACATATTAGCTGTGAGGTTTTTCAATCCTCATTCTCCATGACTCTCTTCAGTCTTGTCTCTGTTGATCATTCTCTCTTTAATATTGTCTTCTCTTTAGGTTCTCAGGATACCACTCTAACTTGGTTTTCCTCCTGCTATCTGACCACTCAGATAAACTAATGGAAACCATTAGTTTCCATTTTTAGATCCTCCTCTATATCATAACTTCTAGCCACAGGTGTATCACAGGGCTATGCCCAGGACCTTCTCTTCTCCCTCTACCCTATTTCATTTGGTGATCTTATCAGTTTCTATGGACTTAATTATCTTTATGATGATGATCCTCAAATCTACCTATCCTGCTCTAACCTCTCTATTGACTTACAATCTCTCATCTCCAATTTCCTTTCAGACATCTGGACATCTAGTTGATATCTTAAATTCAACATGTCCAAAAATGAACTTATCTTTCCCCCAAATCCTTCTCTTCTTACTCACTTTTGTATTACTCTAGAAAGCAGCATTATCTTCCCTTGCCCAGTCTTAATCATATTAATCTTTCTCCCTCCCAGCTCCTTCTCTCCTTCTATTTCCCTCCTCCCTTTCTTCCTGTCTCCCTCTCTGTCTCTGTCACCCATACATCCTCTCTATCAGAGTCAATCTATTTCATACTTAATCTATTTCATATTTAATTTTTATTATCTCCAGAAAATGCCTCATTCCTTTCTCTGACACTGCTACTACTCATAATGCAGACTTTCACCACTTTACACCCTAATTCTTTCATTAATCTGTCTATGAGTCTGCCTACTTCAAGTCTCTCCCCATTCCAATCCACTAAAGAACAGGTTCAACAATGTTATCCTCCTACTCAAACTCCTGTAGCTCCTTATTGCCTCCAGATTCAAACACAAAACACTGTCTGGCATTAAAGTCCTTCACAACCTAGCTCCCTGGTACTTTTCCAGTCTGCTTATGCTTTACTCCCCACTACATGCCTGTAGATCCAGTGACACTGTCTTCCTGATCGTTCTACAAACAAGACATTCTATTTCTAGGCTCTGGGCATTTCCCCTGGCAATCCCCTGTGCCTGGAATACTCCTTTCTCATCTCTCTTACTGGCTTCCCTGCTTCTTTTAAATCCCAGCTAAAATCCCATCTTCTATTAGAAGCCTTTTCCAAACCCTTTTAACTCTAGTGCCTTCTTTTTATTCATTATTTCCTTTTTTTGCTCTATATTGTAATCTTGCCCATTAAATTATTAGTTCCTTGAGAGCAAAGACCATTTTTGCCTCTTTTGGTATCCCCAATGCTTAGCACAATGCTTGGTCTACAATTGGCATTCAGCAAATATTTACTGATTATTTACTGTCTTCCTCTCAGTGTCCCAGGTAAATCTCTAGGATTTTGAGTTACAAATGAGTTAATGCTCCCTATACCAAAGGAATTAAATACCCAAACATATAAACATATAATGTTTAAATAAAATTTTTATAAAATACTAAATGACACACTTCACTACTCAGCAAACTGCCTTAACTGGGTTAGTAGATGTAATAATTAGCAATGAATGGGAGCCACCAGTTAGAACACCTTCTGTTAGACTCTTGTGATAGGTGGAGCCCAGCGACCCACATTCCTGCTTGTGTAGTAAGCACTGACAGCTGTGTACTTGTGGGTGGTCCCTATTACTGTGGCTGCCAGGTGCAAAGTGAAGCCACAAGAGAGAGATTTTTCTCTAATGGAGACAAAACTCATTAGATTAATTCAAATGTCTAAATGTGAGATTCCAATTTCGTGGGTGTGTTTTTCCCAGGTTAAGCAGAAGCATGTCTTAAGTTTCTCCTACCTTCCCATCTTATAGTCATATCAAAGTCTGCCCTCAGTAGAACATCTGATAGAAGTCATTTGCCAGTTAGTGTGAATTTAAAGGGTATTGGCATTTTAAACCTTTTTCTAGAATGAGAGTGTGAAAAGCTAAAGGCTGTTAAAAAAATAACTTGTGTCAGTAAGCAAGTGATATTTTGCAACAGGCTTAAAGAAAAGCTTCTAAGCCCATAAAGTCACCTTATGAAGATCATACTATTTCCAGGATGGCCCCAATTTTAAAGATCATTTCAGTGATGATCCACTATCTCTAGCTGCCAGGGTGCATCAAGTGAATTTTTGTTCTGGATGAAGGTATAGCCAAAGGGCCTCATGCAAGCTACCCACATAATCAGAGAAAGGGAAAGTCAAATAGTCTGAAAGAGTTATTAAAATGCAGCTTTTGAAGATACAGGGGACTATAGTTTTTAGTCTCCACTTATGATTTCATTGGTGTGAAGAACTGTTGTTTTTTAAAAAGAAAATGCCAATCAGCAATTTATAGTCTTAGCAATTTGTTTTAGAGCGCTGTGTGACTAAGGGATTGTCCAGGGTTGAATAGACAGTTTGGAGTTGAACCCTGGAATTCCTAATTATGAGATGAACTCTATTAACTACCTCATACTCTTTCTCAGGTCAATAACTCATTTTATTATTCTAGTGATTTGTGCCTTTTGAGGTATGTCTCATGTTCCCTAATCGCAGCTAGTCTAAATCTTAATAGTTTCATGAATTGCACCAGCTGAAAAACACAATATGTCATGAGCTATGTCTAGTGACCAAACCCTCTTAATTTACAAGGTCATAGAAATAGTATTAAATAGAGTTGGAAGAGAAATTTGCATCCTCATTCTGTGAGCTAGCAAAATTCATTTCTTTTCTCTGGAAACTAGTTTCTACCCTTGTAAAAGGTTATTTAATTCATTGAACTCTAAAGTTTCTTCCATTTCAAATATTCCATGATTTTGCAGTCCTCTACTAAAAAATATATTGTCCACTTCAATAGGCCTAAACTTCAGGCTTGCCCAGCTCATTAGTGCCTGCTAGAATTTGACCTTTACTGCCATAGTTTGAGAATACTGAGTTACCTCTGTTCCATATTGAAGTATTATAGTAATGTTAGTGGGGGAGTGAAAAAATATTGAAGAAATGTAGGTATTTTATCCTAGGACATATTACATTACATTAATTCTTCATATGAAAGAAACAATAATGCAATATTATCAAAGGAGCATTAGTTTGATATCAGAAGTCTGGAGTTTGAATCCCTTCTTTACCAATAACAAGCTGTGTGAAAGTCATTTCTGTACCAGGAATCCTATTTTTCTCATTTTTAAAATAAGGGTTATAATAATTATGTCACCTATATCACCGGGAGATTATGAATTTAACAATTTGGAAAAATTAAAATGCCTTATAAATATTAGCTATTATTATAGTGTGAAAATTGCGGATACCGCACAATCAAAAACAGAGAGGAACTGTAAGAGGCAAAAAAGACAGAATCAGTAAGTAAGAACAGGATTTTTAAAAGAAAAGCAGCATACTTGTGGTCATTCTTATCTATCACTTTTCCTCCTTATACATAAGAAGTTGCTTATGTATAAAAGCCAGCAGCAGAGACAACTGTTTCTGATAATCTGTTTTGATTTGATCACTTCCCCTTTTTAATTTTGAGGACAAGCTTCTACATTAAGGTAACTAAGGGATTTCTTGGAATGAGGCCATGGAATTAAGTAATTTCCTTTACCTACAGCAATCCCTGAATTCTTTTGCCCAGGTATGTCTTTCCCTAGATTTCCATGTCAATGTATTCTATCCTTGTGATTCTGGGAGGATATAGATCTTTGAGTAAGGTGATTGAATGGCATTTGAAAATCTTAGAGCAGAAGAAAATTCCCAGGCACCTGCCTGAGTAGATAAGATCATGAAGTATGGTTATCCATGAGGAAATATAATCTCAGACTTTCTTTGAAAACATTCATAAAAATCATAAAGCTAGAGCCAGAAAAGATGTTGGAAGTTATCTAGTTCACCCTGTTTTCTTACCAGATGAGAGGAAAAAAGTCTTGTCTAAAGTAATATAGGCATTATAATTCTTCTCACTCAAACCAGGGTTCTTTCCTGTGGACTGATTACATTTGATAGTGTGTCTCCAAGGTGTTCCTTGTCTCTTAAGCTCTCAAAAATCAGTATCCAAAGGATAGAAACAAATTCTTCACAGAAATCTTTTAATGTAAAACTCCAATTTTGGTTCTTTAATAATAATATTAAAAATAATAATGAAAAGGCAAAAAAGACTTCAAATACAATTTACCAGAGGTGAAATATGATATGTTAGGTTATGTTGCTATCATTAAGATCCAATATATAATAAAAAAAATTCATAATGTGAATTCAGCTGGAAAATATTGTAAGAGCAGTCTGAGTGAGGAAAATCCCATCAGTAGTCATAACAGTAAAAAGACTGTTTCTCTAATGAAGACTGAAATTCATTAGAAGCATTCAGATGTGTAAGTGAATGATTCCATTTTTTTTTCAGTCTAAGGAACACTTCTATTTTTGCCAAGAAAATGTGATAGATATTTGGGCATTACTGGGATACAGATGCTATTAATTTTACAGCACAGATTAATCTCACATACATTGTCTATATAGGCACTAGTCCATCTTGGCTATGACGTTTTTAGTGGTTTAGATAAGAAAAAATAAAGGGATTGAGTTAGAGACACATTTAGCTTATGGTTTCCCAATCTCATAATGTCTAAAACCCATAGCTAATGGAGCTATTGTTCCATTATATAAGCCAAAATTTAGTTTATTTTTGGCATCATATCACATTTTATGCAAATAGAGGATTAAGCTCAGTTCTTCCCTTAAGAAGTGATAGGGGCAAAATAGAGAGATCCAAGATATTCATATATAAAATATGCATGTTCATTTATTTCAAGCCAATTATATTATTATTTGAAATATTTACTCTGTGTCAGATACTGTGATAAGTACTGACTACACAAAACCAAATGAAATAATCCCTGTCCTAAAGGGACTTACATTCTACTGGAAATCTACAATATTTATAGACATGTAAATAAAACGTTACTTTAGGACAGAGAAGGAACTAAAAACTGGGGGCTTGATGGGGTAGGGAAACTTCAGAAAAGGATTACATCAGAGGTGGCACCTGAATCAAGATACTAGGGGTTCTAAGATAAGGAGGTAAAATGGCAGTGCATGGGGGACCACATACACTTCTGAGAGATGAAATATCATACACAAGAAATAGGTGATCAGGCCATTCTCGCAAGAATAGAGCATGCATCTTGGAAAATTGTATGTTGGACATCTTTAAAATGTCAGACAAAGGATTTTATGCTTTGTTCTAGAGGCATTAGAGAGGCAATGAAAAAATTTGACTAGAATGATATGGAAATAGATAAATATGGAGAAATGGAGTTTTAGGACAAATATAATAAATTCTTTTTTGGAACTTGAGTCTGAGATACTTTCAAGATGATAATGTATCCATAGATGCATGGTTTTATTTATGTTCATAATATTTTGGCAAATTCATTTAAACTGATACTTGCTAAATATTGGTATATAATAGATTATTTTAAATGCAAGATCTTAGCTTCTCAATATACAATGTAAATGCATCTTATTTATCAGATGTCTTATAGGATTTTGTATCTTTCCTACAGATGAATCAGAGTTTCTTAAGTTGCACTTTTATCTATATCTTATCTTGCTATGTTCTTACTATGTTCTCAAGATTGTACTATGTTTTATAGGGTAAATAAAAAGGAATGAGAGCCATGATCCCTATTATCAGGGGATTTTCAGAGGATTGGTTAGAGAGGGAACACTTAAATTAGGTCTTTTTTAAACTTTACTAACAATTAAATAGAAAGTGTGATTAAGGACAATGGCAAATAGCCCAATATGAATGCATAAAACTCTCTCCTGATATATCTTATCAGAAACACCAAATCTTCGTGTAAAATTAAAAGTTATGTTTTCTAGATAAAGTCATTAGTTACTAATTGGTTCAAATTTAAAAATAAAAAACTAAGTATAAGTATTTTCTTCACCATAAATTCAATTCAATAAGCATATATTAAACACCTACTATGTGCTAGGCATTGAGCAAGGCCATAGGCACACAATTGTAGCATTTTCTCTGGGCAATTTCACCAAATAATATTTGAAATGTCATTTAAATGTATGTAGTATTTTATACTGATCCAGTATCTGTGATCCCAGATAGATATACAATGTCTGTAATAATATGGTCAATGCTGGGGGAAGAAGAGGAGACAAACTATCTCCTCTCCTCCCTTCCCCCAATAGTGATTTACTCTGGGGAATATGGCTTCAATTCTCAAAAAGGAAATCTTGAAATTCGGATCTCCAAAACTATTCCACCAATAGATTTATTTATCACTTTACTGAGCAATTCTGAACTGGCATATTACTTTTATATGTAATCCAAGTTGTGAAAATATAGTTTCTTTGATCTTTTATCCACTGACCAAAAACTTTTTTATTCTCTTAAATAGAGGAATGATTCATATCTTTTTTATACTTTGAATTTATTGATATAATTGAAGTATTTGTTGTTCCTTCCAGAATTAATGTAATTATGGAACAAATTCTGGGAACAAAGAAGAATAGGCTGCTCTTATAAAAAGAAAGAAAAGCAAAAAAGTCACTAACTCCTTTTACTGAGATTTAAAAAAATGTGTTCATAGATACCAAATACAATCATGTATGTCTATATACATACATGCACACACATATAATCCAAAGGGCTTTTGTATTTTTAATTGTTTTGGGGGGGAAGAGACATAAGAGGGTAGTCTAAAGAGATCAGGAAAGGTCTCATATAAGTATCCTTTGAACTGAGCCTCAAAATGCTCAAAGTATTACTAAAAAAAGAGGTAAAGACAGACCTTTAGACATGAGAGAACCAGTATTGATTACTTATGGAAGATAATTTAAAATTCAGAAAAAATTTGTAGCTATTACAATTTAATATAATAAACATTCATTAAGTACCTACTATGTACCAGGTAACTATGCTAAGGGACAAATTAGAAAAATAGTCCCTGCCCTGAAGAAGCTTCCAATTTAATGGGGATAAAACAACATACAATAGGAAGCTAAAAAGGATGAGCAGAGGCAGGAAGCCACTAGGAGATAGTATCATGTTTAATAAAGTTCTAACCAAGAAGGAACTGCAGGTGAAAAGTAGAGTTAGCATGAAATTAATAATTCCTATTTTTTAGACTTTATGATTAATGAGGCACTTTTATTTATTTTTACCAGTGCACAGAATGATTTATATATTATCTTGCCCATTAGAATGTACACTCCTTGAGGGCAGACACTGTTTTTTTTTCTTTTTTCATTGCATTTTCCAATACTTAGTATGATGCCTAGAATATAAATGGGTTTAATAAATGTTTGCTTTAGGTGTTTGATTGGATTTGATGAACAACCCATCTACAAGGATGTAACGTGAGGAGTCACTGTTTTTGCCTATGTGCTGAGGAAAGTAACTTCAAGCATACAATAGCACTGAAATTTCTTTTCCTTTGGAATCAGAGGCAGTCCTTTCAAAAACCTAAGAGTTTGTTCTAGTTTAAGAGGCCAGTGTATGGAACTTAATTTAAAATATAATGTCTATTCATTCTGCTTTTAGTTAGTGATCATTCTGATAGTCAAATACTCATATTTTGTTTTTGGCAACAAATGTAGATTCAGCTTTGGAGTTAATCATTTTGATCATGTGGCCATCATCTCCATGGAAACTGGCCAATAAAAGAGAGCAGTTAATTAGAAACTGTCCATTAGATTTCAAAAAGAAGAAGAAAGCATATCCATCTCTGGCTTCATATTGTTCTTAGTGATTATTGGACTGATGAGCTTTCTGGTTGATAGCTCATTAGTAGAAAAATTTGACAATGCTGAAGATGCAATGAGCATACACAAAAATGGAGACTGGTTGAATTATACTAGATTTTTAAAAATGAACTATCTTCTAAAGCATTTATTTCAGTTCAAAGGGGTACTTAGATAATAAGATGACCTCTTGTTAGATATTCAATAAACACAATCCAAGGCAGTAGAATGTGGCTTCAGACATTGCCCAACTGATTATTCCCATTTCAAAATTATCTTCTTTTCAGAAATAGTTAAAATAGTACATTTCTAACTAGTAGAACTCTGAATGGGTTTACAGATGATACTAGCAGGTTTTCAAGCCAACTTTAGTCTACATCTCAATGTATGTGTTAATTATTTTAAAACATATGTTCATGGTAATATATGCTGTTTTGAAGGTATATGAAAGTGTTGTTGTGTGTAGAGGTCCGGAAAAATAGAATTACAATGAACTTGAATTTTTTATATCAAAAAAGTTTAGTTTTGAGATTCAAGCAATTTATAAACATTCCCAGTAATTTTAATATGATTTCATATGTGTATGCCTGAGGTGTTTTTTCCTTCCCAGAATACAATATTAATGCAGGGTTGGGTTCATTTTCCTAACTAACAGAAAAATTGAAAGCAGTGGGAGAAAAAGGTGTATATGCAAAGATAAACATGCACAATTAATGAAGGAAAAATATATATTTAGAATAGAAACAAGTTACTAGATTAAGGAATATACACTAAAAGGGTGTGTTTTTGGTTCTTCTGTATAACAGAAAAAGAACTAGACTGAGGAGGAAGTTGGGTTCAAACCTGCTTCTGAGAATCTTCTCATTTATATCGCTAAACCAATATTATGTATAGATATACATATATAAATTGTTAATATGTATATTAATCTATTGATTGACACTTTTTGATTCCAAATAATCAAAGGCACACATAAAAATATACAGATATGACTGGCACCATCAACACCAAAAGCTCTACAGAGACAGAAGCAACTAGATAGAAGAAAAAATAATGAGTTACAAGGAAAATGTATCATTGATATATGATTTATGATATTGTCCAAGCTACACTAACTTTGATAAACCCTTTTGCTTTGGGTATCAGATTTCTATATGGTATTGTGCTAGATGGATTCTTTTCTGCTTCTTCATTTATGTAATTCAGCTATGTTACTTTTATATAGCTAGTTTATAGAGGCAAAATATCCGTGACTAAAATATTTTTTCAGTACAGGAAAGTGAATTAGTATTTTAGATAAAATGTCATTGAAAAACAATAGCAACCCCTGATATAGCCAGAGGAGGCACAAAATAATTATGGAAGTCTTTGTGTAAATTTTGAAACTCTAAATTGATTTGAGGCTATCCAGGATCATGTAAATATGAATTATCAGGACACACCAAGTAAATACAGCACTGCCTTGGAATGGAACTGAGAGAAATGTAGACACAGATTTCCAGATTTGTTTTAATAAGGCAAGAAAAGACTTTCTAGATGCCATTCAATACCAAACAACAGCACTTAAAAGAAAATGCAAAGATCTCAAATGTTTTAAAGATTCACTTTGGAAAACTGTGATCCAAGGTGAAGAGATGTTAAATCCTTACTTTGTTTCTGTCTTTACAGAGGAAGAGGGCGGAGATCTGGTCCAGCCGGGGATCAGTTTTCCAGGGCCAGCAGAGGAGGAACTAGGTAGAGTATAGATATACAGTACTGATTTTTGGAAAGCTTAGAATTGTTTTACAAAGTCATCTCCAAGTCTGGGTGACAGACTGTGCAACTAGTAATTGGTGAACCATTTGACAAATGTTTTCTTTTTAAGTATCTGTTTCTGAAATTTATTCTAATAATTGATGGTTATTATATGATAAAGTTTTGGGGTTTGTTTTTCGAGGATTATTATTTTAAGGACAAACTAAAGGGGATTTGCTTACAAAAGTTATCTTTAAAAACTGCAGATTTACCAAAGTATTGCCCCAATCAAGACCAGTTATCATGACAAACAGCCAAAAAACAGACTAGGAGACTCCCCTCTTCTACAAAATGAGAGAGTTGATTGGGTCAATTCACATCTAATTCTAAAAATCCTATGACTCCAAAGTCCTAAATCTTTCTAGCATTTAACATTACCTTCTACCTCATGTTTTATGAGGGGGAAATACAATATAATCTTTTGATTGTTTCAATATATGGAACTCCCAATGTGGAAAGTCCTTCTACACATGAAGATTAGCAATTGGTCTATAATTTATCATTCTAAAGATTTGCCTGGGTGCTAAGAGGTTAAGTGGCTTGATCATGGACACATACCCATGAGATGTTAGAGACAAGATTAGACTCAGCTCTTCTTGATTCCAAGGCTGGTCCTCTCTTACTAACCATGCCAGACCACCTCTCTCTTTGCATATATCAGGCACTTACTGAATTTTTGTTAAGTAGTTTTGAATTGACTATATATTAAAAAGCAACCCCTCTGGCTTATTCTTCTATGTGATTAGATATTTTTAAGCTACATCTGTGTCTTCTGGATAAGAGGTTTTAAATATAAATGTGGGGACTCAAATCCTTTTTATTTGTGTTTTTTTTTCCCTTACAACTGTATTACTTGACACAAACCATCTAATTTCCCTATGTTGGCACAGGTTTGGATGCTGCATATGGATTATGTGCTTTTATCAAAGGGAGTGTTGAATTACTGTCAGTTTCTATTTTCCTTGGCACTACTTACAATCATGTGGTAATTTTATTTTTCTGCTGGTCTAGGCACAATAAAGCTTGTGCTGTATTTGGCCATTAGGCACTTGCAGTGGAGTCATGATTACGTAAAAATGGCAAGTGCTTTTGTGAGAAATATCGAATACATCCAACTTTATCTTCTAACCAAAGAACTAGTACAGATGGGTTAAACCCTCCCCCTTCTACTCCCAACAATCTTATAGGACTATAACAGATCATGGAATTCAGAATTTGAAGAAACCTTAGAGGTTATCTAGCCCAATCTCCTTCTTCTGATGAGGAAGTATCTGGGGCCCTAAAGAAAAGTGACTTACTTAAGCTTACAAAACTGATGCATTCAAACTAGAATCCTCCAGTTCCAAATTCAGTTTTTTTGGCTAATTTTTACATAGTCCTTTTTTAAAATTGGTAGTGCTTTTAAGGACCCTGTGAGATTTATATTATATAAGTATTATCTCCTCTTCCTAGATGAAGAAATGTAGAGAGATGTTAAATGACTTGCCTACCATCATGCATCAGAGACTTTATTTAATAAACCCATTTCTTTAAACTTTTCAAAGCCTTAAGCTGTTTCCTCAAGCCTACTTTTGAACCAGCCTGAAAAACTGGCATGTATTTTTGCTATTAGCAATGTCTATGTGTGGAATTAATGTATTAGATCTTAGTTTTTAATTTAAATAAAACTTAGACTTTACAGCATTTTGTTGTGGAAAAAATACTGACCTTGAACTCAGGCCTGAATTCAAGTCCTAACTTTTCTATTCCTTATTGCATAGTTATACAAACTTGGGCACATCTTTTCTCTTTAAGTTTCAGTTTCTTCATCTATAAAAATGAGAATATTGGACTAGATAATTTCTAAGTTCCCTCTTGGCTCCAAGAGTCTATGATTCTATGATCATTTTTTAAACTTTTACCTTTTATCCTTTATTACCCCTTTATTTGCTTTGTGGGTTTAAACTATTCTTTCTTTGTCAAAATATATAATTCAAAAATGAGGAAAATAAAAAAGACATTTTGTAATAAATCAGCTTTTTTGAAGATGACAACAAGAAAGGAGAAAAGAAAAATACAAAGAAAATTAGGCAAAGCAGGGAGAGAGAGCCTCTTATCTTTTACTAAATGCTTGTTAAATTGAATTGAATTGAATTACCATTGTAATTCTTTAGTCTTGAGACACAGCATTGAAGTAATGGAAGACATTCCTAATTCATCCAATTCAAAAAAAAATGTTTTATTACATGACTATTTTGTGTAGTTCAGAAGGGATATATACAAATGAAAAAGAGCTTCTGTCCTCAAAGATTTCTACATTCTACCAAAGGGATACAACAAATAAATAGATTACTAAATACAGGATAATTAGAAAAAGGAACGAGAATTAATAATTTAAAAGATCAGGAAAGATTTCCTGTGGGAGAGTGAACTGAAGCCAAACCCCTCTTCAGTATTGCTAAATAATTCCCTTCTAATTTGCCATTTAAACTGCCAAGTTTGGAGTTTTGCAAGTTGAAAGGTCCTTATTATATATAGATAATTCTCATACATTTGGGGTTATGAAAATTAAAATGTCATTATTCTATGTAAGTACTCACCATCACGTTAAAAATCTTTGGCACTTCTGATCATCTCATGATGAAAATTTGTATTTACAGCTCTATTGAGCATCATAAACATCAGGTTCAACAGATCCAAACTACAACTCATTTTCTTTCCTCAAAACCCTATCCCCTTTAAAAAAATTACCTATGATTTTTAATGTATTACCATTCTTCAGTGAAGATAATCACAACTCTTACTTCTGCATTATTCTCCATATTCTAGCAATTGCCTCATTTTGTCATTTCTACCTCTACAGCATACAGCTATTCCTTTCTTTTTACTTACAGGGTACTTCCTTAGTCATACCAAATAAATATCAAATTCTCCCTACCTCAAATAATAGATAGTATTTTTATAGTGCTTTAAAGCTTGTGATATACTTTACAAGTATCACCACATTTGATCTCAAACAACTCTGGAATAGGTAGATGCTATTATTATCTCCATTTTACAGGTGATAAAAATGAGGCAGAAGTGTCCTAGGTCATGAAGTTAGCAAGTATCTGAAGGCAGATTCCAAATCAGATCTTCCTAAGTCCAGTTGCAGCGCTAGCCACTAGGCCACTTAGCTGCCTCTAAATCTCTCCTCTCAGAAATCTATCATTCACACAGTCAGTAAAATGGTATTCCTAAAGCTCAAGATGACCAACACACTCCCTTTCACAATAATTCCTTGTCTCCCTGCCTCTAGGAAAAATAAGACTTCTTTTGACATTGAAAACCCTTAACATTGTGACTTCAACACCCCCCCCCCATCTCTGCAGTCTAATGCCCAGTTAAACTGACCTCACAAAGCGAGCAATCTTCTTTCTCTATGCCTTTGCACAGGTTGTCCCTCCCACCCCTATCTTAGAATATACTCCCTATTCTCTGAAAATCTTTAGCTTCCTTCAGACCTTCATTCAAATTTCATCTCTTAGGTTAGGCCTTTTTTTTAATGCCCTAACTACTAGCATCCCTTTCCCTCAAAAATTTTCTGGTTTTGCTTTCTATATACTTTGCATATGCTCATAGAATCTGAGCTCTTTTGAATGGGTCAGTACCTATAGTGTCTATTACATGGCAAACAATTAATAAATGATTTTAAATTAATTGACTGATTTGTGTATATACTAGCCTCAAGCAAAACCTAGAATTATTTCCATTGGCTAGAGCCACTCTTAATTGTGTTGCTTCACTAAGAGTTTGCAAGGAGATCATTAGGAAATTTTAGTCACTCTTTTACTTGTAGCACTAAAATTCTGCCTGCATAACAAATATCTAGATAAAAATTGGCAAATCCATCCATTACTCATTAAGTATGTGAAATATGACAAATTCATAAAATTGGCATAGAAAGGACTGTCTAATGGTTGATGAATCTTCAATACAATGAATATGCATAAGGAACTCATTGGACATATGCCATTGATCTGGATAATTAAGTGGGTTTCCAGAGTAAGAAATTGGAAGTTTGTTATTGGGGAGATAAAAGCATGCTTGTAGACCTTGTTTGTTTTTCTTCCCATATACACGAATTTACCTCCATCTGATATTTCCATTCAAAACTGCTTCCTTAAATTGTCTCTGTCTACTATCTTTTCAAATAAAGGACCCAATACCCAGCTCAGTGCCTTGAGCCCTGAATACATACTCCTTAGACTGGATATTTGTCAAACTGTTAGACAGGCCTGTCTATTTTAGAAGTGTGGATCTGTCATATTTCTAATCCTTACTACATAAATAAGATTCAGTGACAAAGATTCACTGTTGACACTGGGATTTCTTTTCCATAGACATTAATAAGATAACAATACAAATATTGGTTGAAATTAACTTGATGCTATCCTAAGCTGTTCTGCATAAGACTCCAAAAGAAAGAGATTTCTTTATCATGAATGATGATTGACACTCATGAAGAAATAAGCATCATTACCATCCCAATAGAAACAACTAGTCAAAAGCATATCTAGCAGAAGGCTTTTTTTAAATTTTTGGCTAAGAGTGGGGAAAATGGGTAATTAATGAATATAAAATGGCATGTTCATTAACATTTAAAAGAACATAAAGAAAATAATGATAACATTAATTAACAGTTTTCTTGATGGGAAATTGGAAAAATAGTCCGCTATAAAAAATTTGCTACACATAATGTGAAAAAATGAATCAATGCTTTTGAAATGCCAGCACTCCATATAAATATTAATATTTGATAATATTTAGTGGAACTATGATATATCTTGAAGTTTTAGTTTTTATGTTATGTGTGTTTTCAACTAGGATCTGTTGGTTAAGGCAGAATCTTTTAAAAAACAAAGTTCATTATATTCACTGCTCTTTCAATGGATTGACAAACATAGAGAAAAAATATTAAGATTTCAGCCTGATAAAAGGGTAAAAACAACTATTTGAATCCATCATTTAATAAAAATATCAATTCAATTTAAAATCAGTGAATACAATATAAACATTATGAAAATGTTTATTAAACGCATGTTTTGTATAGTTTTTACTTGTTTGTTCTTTTATTTTGGTGGGGGGTAGGGGTGGATAGGAAACTATGAGTCTATAAACTCCTAAGCATAGAAACTACTATCTATCACAAATCTCAGATTGTATCCTTGGGCCTATCCTCTATGCTGCTATTTAGATACAAACAAAAGTAAAGTAGGAAAGAGTGTGAAGCACACTTCATCTGGAATCAGAAGTCCCAGTTCTGCCACTTTTTACCTGTGGTGTGTTAGACAAGATATTTTATCTCTATGAGTTTCAGTTTCTTTATTTTAAAAATGAAAGGGTTGAACCAGATAATTTTTAGAATCCCTTCCAGCTTTAAAATTATGATACAATGGCTGGGTTTTAGTGAATTTTATTTTAATCAATACATTAACATTTATTCTAAATTCATGATGCTGAAAAGACATGTTCATCAAGATAGGAAGAGATAGATAGCATTTTTTTCTAGGTAAAAGAAGTTATACATTTTGTAATTTAGGACTGGAGATTATTGAACTACTTTTGTTGATTTCATAAAGACAGTATTTGATAAATAAGTGAAACCAGATAAGGACTATTAATAAAATATTAAAAAAAAAAAACTTCTCAGGTTCTTCAGTTTCCTACAAAATAAAGGAACTGGAAAACAATATGACAAACTGGCATTTATCAGGTTCTTTAAGTTTTGTGAAATGTTTCATATTTGTTGTTGCCTCATTTAATTCTCGTAACCTTTTGAGGTAGGTGCTATAATTATCACCATTTTACAGCTGAAAAAGCAGAGGCTAAGTGTTTTGTTTAGAGTCATACAACTAGTTAGTGGCTAAGAAAGAATTCAAACTCAGGTTTTCTTGACTCCAAGACTAACACTCTATCCATTGTTCTGCTTAACTACTTCTATTGGATGGGAGGAATTATTAGATCTAAAATATTGTTAGTCCTAGTTCTAAAGCAAGACAGTTAACCCATATTAGGCACTCAATAAATGTTTATTGAATTAAATTGAAATCCATCCCTTGTAGCTCTAACATTTTTATTCTGTTGAATCATTTTGAAGAAAGATCAGTCTTCTAATTGTTCTTTTTGTTCTTTTACCATGGTATAATGTGAATTCCTTTTCCAAGGTATAGTCTGGATTTTACAGCTTAGGACATTAATATCCTATAATTGTGAATTCAATTTTGATTTAAGTCCCAGTCTAAAATAGCTATTGCCTTTTGGGGGAAAAAAATCTTCCTTTAAATGATAAAATCTGAAGTTTCATTTGAGCTGTCAGGGAAGCCCTAGGGAAATATGAGCCACCTTTCAATGATACAAAAAAAAAAAAAAAATGGGAAAGGAAAGGAAAGAAACCTGAGATTAGCTTAGAAGGAATTCGCATAAATGAATAAAGATATTTTTTCAAAAAGCATACTTAAGATTCCATGCCCCTATTATTATCTATTGAATTAAAAGGCCATCTGCATTCTCTATATATGAACTATAGTTCATCTATAAATGTAAGTAAAATGTAAGAATAAAGTCATTTTGTGATGATGAAAATGACCAGGGAAAATAGGAAAGATAAGGAAGCTTTCTGTGAAATTAATGTCAAATCAGTGAGAAAAGTGGCCTTAATATCTCACATTTAAAATGGTTACAATAGAAGAGTAAAGGCCATTTTGTCTCTGTGAGAAAAGTATTCAGGGAAGGCCTTCAGAGAGGCTAAATTTAAATTGCTATGTCAGTCATTTTACACCATTTGTCCATTGTAGGGGAATTTGTTTCTAGAAAGGGCATTCCTTCATTCTCAAGGAGGTTATATTTGATACTTTTTATAAGGATAATGGTTTGTCATCATAAATTGGAACAGATGGAATGCCCAAGGTTCAATATTAGGACTTGATTGCAGGATGAAATGAAGAGATTTATTGAGGTCCTATGCTATCTTGAATACTATACTGTGAAAAATCTAAATCAAAAGTCCAAATTTTTCCTTTGTGTGAAGTATTGTGCATTTCTGAGGATGCATGGCAAGGCAAAAGCACTCCTTATCTTCAAAGTACATTTCTAATGAAAAATACAATATGCAAACAACTATTGCAAACAAGCTATAAACAGGATAATTTGGAAATAATCTCAGAGGAAAGGCATGAGCCATTAAAATAGACTGAGAAAAGCTTTCATGCAGAAGATAGAATTTCTTTCTCTTCCCTAACTTTTCTTGTCCCCTAAAACTAGGATGAGACAAATTAGGAAAACCATCCAGAAGGCTGCTGTAATAGTCTAGATAAGAGATAGAGACCTGCACCAGGATTATGACAGTGTCAAAGAAGGAAAAGGTTTTTTGATGAAGGCAGTGGGATTAATTAATTGAGGAGGATATCCATTTTGAGATGTCTAATATATAATTGGTGATATGATATTGGAGATCTGGAGAAGAGTTAGAGCTGCATAAATAGTCCAAGAATTATCTGCAGAAACCATAATTGAACACTTGGGAGCTGGTGAGATCCTCAAAGAAAATATTATAGAAATAAAGGGGCAAGAAGGACACACACCATCAACAGCTATCACCTGGCTGAATATTCAATAAACACTGAGAAGGAATAGTCAAGGCAGTAGGAGGAAAATCAAGAGATACTATTATCCTGAAAACTTGTAGAAGAAAATATCAAGGGTAAGGGGGTGATCTAACAGATACACACACAAGTATGATACAAGAAAATCTGTGAGGGCAAAATTCCATAAAGGATAGAGAAAAGACCTCAAAGTCAGGAAGTGAATTAATCTACAATAACAAATAGAATTTCTTGGAGTTCCCTATACCAGTTTTATCACAGGTCAAGTTCAAAAATAATACAGATGAAAGTATAAACAAATAGGGAAAATGATGAGGGAGCAGGGTATAGGATAGACTTCATAAAAAAGTCTCTGTTCTGAGTCTTTAAAAAAAAAGAAAGAAAGGAAGGAAGGAAGAAAGGAAGGAAGGAAGGAAGGAAGGAAGGAAGGAAGGAAGGAAGGAAGGAAGAAAGAAAGAAAGAAAGAAAGAAAGAAAGAAAGAAAGAAAGAAAGAAAGAAAGAAAGAAAGAAAGAAAGAAAGAAAGAAAGAAAGAAAGAAAGAAAGAAAGAAAGAAAGAAAGAAAGAAAGAAAGAAAGAAAGAAAGAAAGAAAGAAAGAAAGAAAGAAAGAAAGAAAGAAAGAAAGAAAGAAAGAAAGAAAGAAAGAAAGAAAGAAAGAAAGAAAGAAAGAAGAAAGAAAGAAAGAAAGAAAAAGAAAGAAAGAAAGAAAGAAAGAAAGAAAGAAAGAAAGAAAGAAAGAAAGAAAGAAAGAAAGAAAGAAAGAAAGAAAGAAAGAAAGAAAGAAAGAAAGAAAGAAAGAAAGAAAGAAAAGAAAAGAAAAAAGACTATGAGTTTAAGAGAGAATGTGTTCCAGGGATTAGAAATGGTTCATTCAAATGCAGAGAGAAAGTTATATTCAGGGAATAGCTAGAAGTTTAGTCTAGCAGCTACATAAGAGTATGTGAATGGGGAATCATATGACATTAGGTCAGGAAGATCTTGGGAAGCCAGATTATAGATAGCTTTAGATGTTATATTGAGGCGTTAATATTTTATCCTAGGAAAAAACAGAGTGCTAAGAAATACTCTCCCCTTATTCATTATTTATATATACTAACTTTATTCCTGGACCCACTAATTGGATTCTTAGTATGCATGAAATTGCTCTCAATATAAGAGAGATTCAGTCCCACTTGTAAGAGCTACTGATTATTTTTAATGCTGGAAATTTGGGCTCTACCTATTAAAATTATAGAAAAAAGTGAAAAAAAATCACCAAATTTTTATTTACATAATGAGTGAAAGTATAGTGTTAGTAATAATAATAGCAAGATCCTTGATTGAACATAATATATAGAGAGAGCCCTTTAAAGTCCACAAAGCATTTTCTTCTTAAATCTTACCATCTAATTGCACTTTTATCTGTTTATTTCTGGGATAAATGACATTTGGAGAAGATAAATAATACTGCCATATTAACACAGTTAATAAGTATTAGAAACAATATTCAAACATGTCTTTCTTTGAATCAAGTCCAACATTCTTTCCAACAAAAGATTTAGTTGAATAATAGGTAGTCATACTATGTACAGTTGTTAAGAGCAGAAATTTATGCAATTTTTGGAGTTTCCTTCTCTGGAAATTAAATCAGGATAGGTACCTATCTCTTTAAAATGAGTCAGAATGGCCTCATTAAAAAAAAAAAAAAAGTTTGAAGGCACTCTGATTTTGAGAAACCCATAATTCCATTGGGAATATTTCATATCCCTCAAGAAAAAAAAGAATATTGGATTCTTGGCCCCACTCTGACACCAAATAAAGATTTCAGGCATGCATAGAACCCTAACACAACACAACAAAATGATTTCAGATTGCAATATATCCCAAAGTGTATAGAGTTTGAATTCAGAAAAGCATAGACAACGGTGATCTTTTAGCTTTTTTTCCAGAATGACCAATTTCTACAAAGGAAGGCTTTAAAGTGGAGTTAAAAATTATACTTTGCATAAGCTTATAATAGGTAGAGTTTTATTTCATTTCATTGAAGAGACAAAAGATTGAAATAGTACTTTTTAAAAAATATAGACAAAATGGCATAGTAAGATATTTGACTTGGAGCGAACAAATCCTGGCTTCAAATCCTGCCTCTGACATTCATTGATTATCTGACCTTGGACAATCCTCTTCTCCCCTCTGAATCTGTTTCCCTACATGCAAAATAAAATAATAATCTCTATGCCATATACTGATGTGACAGAGTTCTCAAAAGGCTCTGATAGGTTTGCAAATTACTTCCCAGTACTATAAGGAACTATAGAAATGCTAGTTTTTATTATTGATAATAATAATTATCATCATCATTATTCTTCTCATTAAATGCAAATGTCTGTGTACATTTTCCATCCCCATTATTTCAAAACTGTGCCATTTTTAGGATACAGAAGGGTGATTCAGACCATATTGCTTAAAAAAGAATGTGGTGAGCCTGCAAGTTTCAAAGAAAGTGTGTAGCTACTGTCTCAGAAAGATAAAGCATGGAGCAGAATGGGAAGGAGAGAAGAAAGGAGAAAGAGAAAAAGAAAGGGAAAGGAAGGAAGGAAAAAGGAATGAATGAGAGACATTGATTTATTTCATCCAAGTTGATAGTACCTCCTTGAACTGACCTTTCCCTAATTCCAAAAATGCCTTATTTTTCCTCTTATAAGGACATGATCTGAAATCATAAATTTAGTAGTAAGGGAAAGATAATTAATTTTATATTATAATCATTATCTATACATCACAATACCATTAAGCTACATGGTTTTCTTTACTCTAAGGTAGAAAAATATGTTTGCAAAACATAGTCAGTATATGAAAAACCATTGTATATCTAGCTTTATTCAGTGCTTGTCTAGACCACCACTTTTATGACTGCTTAATATACTTACATTATTTCAAAGAATAAAAACAAACACCTTCAATATTATTTAAAAACTAAAAAGCTATTTTTTGTGTGGTAAATAGCTGGGTGGGTGGGAGGGAAGAGGAAGAAGGTGAGGTAGAATAAATAAGTACCCATTATATAGCAGTGATAATATATATATGTGTATATATACATATATATATATTACATTCTAAATCAGGAATTGTTTAACTTGGAGTATGTGAACTGAGGTTCTATTTATATTTTGATAATTATTTCAATATAATTAGTTTCCTTTGTAATATTATATATTACATTCATATAAATATTCTGGGAAAGGGTCCATAGGTTTTACCAGATGACCAAAGCATTTTATAATACAAAAAAAGGTTAAGAACTGGCCTGCTCTAAATTAAATCAAACAATTTACAGATGCTAATCATCATGTAGAGAACGTTTTCTCTTTCACCAGGCAATAAACTATCTATGACTTGGCATATAAATCTTAGAGAGCTGTCCAAAGGAAAATTATTAACTTGCTAACATCATCCAGGAAATCTCAGAGGTATGACCTCAGTTTGCCTTGATTTCAAGCCTGGCTCAGCACACTTGCCCTGATGTCATACTAGCTCTATAAATATGTGTTGACCCGTTGGTTCAACTGGAGCTAAAGCATCAAGTCCTGCTATATATTGAAGTAGCAGCTAACAAAATAAAAACAAAAACAAACAAAAAAAGTTCTGTCTTATAGTGGGTGAATTTGGTAGCTGGTAGATTTTGAAGATAGTGAATAAGAAGGACATATAGCAGAAATCTTGGATGTAGTCTTGGAACTTTTGTGGAAGTTTTACAAATTACAGCAAAGAGAATTTCTACATTTTAAAAAACCTCTTTCCTTAGATCATGCATCAGGAATAAGATGGTGCTATCTCTGTGGTCACATAGACCTTGCAGACTGGCAAACACATTCAGAGTTTGTAATGAGGACTTGATGTTTCTCATTTATGAACAGATAGTATCTATTTAGAAATAAAACTGAATTATTTAATTGATTCAAGCAAAATTACTATTTGAAATAAATATACAACAAATTGTAAATTAATTGTATATGCAGCTAGTGGTACAGTGGATAGGGTGCCAAGCCTTGAGTCAGGAAGACCTAATTTCAAATGAACTTGACACCTAATGTTTGTGTGATCCTAGGAAAATTAAACCTGTTTGCCTCAATTTCCTCATCTGTAATATGATCTGGATAAAGGAAAGGGTAAACTACTCAAGTATCTTTGCCAAGAAATCCCAAATGGGAACAAGAAGAGTCAGACATAATTGAAATGAATGAGTAAAAAAAGACAACATGAATCATATAAATGTAAACAGAATATTTGCTTGTTTAATTCAACTCTTTGGTACATGTTTTTGAAACATAATGTTTCACATCATCTTCTATAAGTATTCATCTACATATTATCTGCTAGATTTGGGAGATGGCACAATGAAGAGAGTTCTAGGCCCCAATCAAGAAGTTTTAAAATTCATACCCAAGAGACTATGAAGCTGTGCACATATTTTGATCCAGCTTTTTGCACTACTAGATCTGTTTACCAAAGAGATCATAAAAAATGCAAAAGGACTCACATGTACACAAATATTGATAGCAGTCCCTTTTGTGGTGGCAAAGAATTGGAAATTGAAGGGATGCTCATCATTTGAGAAATGCCTGAACAAGTGACATACAAGTTCTATAAGAAATGATGAATCAGGGGCAGCTAGTTGGTATAGTGGATAGAGCACCAGCCCTGAAGTCAGGAGGACCTGAGTTCAAATTTGGCCTCAGATACTTAACACTTCCTGGCTGTGTGACCCTAGGCAAGTACTTAACCCCAATTGCCTCAGTTAAAAAACAAAACAAAACAAAAACAAAAGCAAAAACAAAAAACAAACAAAAAAACTGATGAATCACTGGATTTTAGAAAAATCTGGACTTACATGAACTAATACTGATTGAAATGAGCAGAATCAGACAAACAACATACACACAATATAACAACAACATTGTACAATGATCAAAACATCTAAAACAATTCCAAAAGATTCATGATGCTGTCCACATCCAGAGAAAGAATTTTGGGATCTGAACGCAGATGGAATTATATTTTTTTTACTTTTTTGTTCTTTTTGCTTACTCATATTTTTTCCTTTTGTTTTTGCAATTCTTTTACAACATGAATAATATAGACATATATTTAACATGATTATACAAGCATAACCTATATATCAGATTGCTTTCTGTCTTGGGGAGGAGAAATATGGAATTAAAAATCTTAGAAAAAACCAAAATCTTACAAAAATGAATGTTAAAAACTTTCTTTATAGGAGAAAAAAATATACTATTAAATGAAAGGAATGGAAGGTCTTGAGTTCAAATCCTCCACAGATGCAAATTAAATATGTGACCTTGGACAAGTCTTTGAACCTCTTGCTGCCTCACTTTTGTCATGTATGAAATGAAGATAAAAAAGAGAATGAACTTTCCATAGTTGTGAAAGTTCAATGAGGTAATATTTATAGAACATTTTGTAAACCTGAAGCTGCTATGTAGAGCCCCTCTTTGTAACCACAGATAAAGCTAATCTCAGAGACTGGAAAATCTGGGTTCAATTCTTTCCTCACAAACATAATATCCTGTAATCACTTAAGCTCTCAGTGCCCCAACTAATTTTATAGTCTTTAAATCTTTAAAGTTTTTGGAGTTAACTCATGTAAGTTACAGGCACAAGTTGTACAGAATAGGGAAGTATTGATAGACTAAAAACTATATATTTTTTCAATAGTGTTTTATTTTTCCAAAAACATATATAGTTTTCAACATTCATTTCTGTAAGAATTTGTGCTCCAGATATATATTAAACATGAAATTCTTCTAAACATTTCCATATCTGTCATGTTGTACTGAAAAAATCAGACTTAAAGGGGAAAAAACCATGAAAGAAAAAGGAAAGCAAACAAAGGTGAAAACAATATACTTCAGCCTCTATAGTTCTTTTTTTCTGGATGAATATAGAATTTTCTATCCCAAGTCAATTGGGATCACAATATTATTGAGAAAAGCTAAGTTTATCATAGTTGATCACATAATTTTTCTGTTATTATGAACAACATTCTCCTAGTTCTGTTCAATTTACTCAGCATCATTTCATATAAGCCTTTCTAGGTTTTTCTGAAATCAGCCTGTTCATCATTTCCATTATTAGTATTCCATTAGATTCTTACACCATAACTTATACAGCCATTCCCCAATTGATGGGCATCTATTCAATTTCCAATTCCTTGCCACCACAAAAAGATTTGCTACAAACATTTTTGCACATATGTTTCCTCTTCACTTTTTTATAATCTCTTTGGGATACAAACCCAGCAATAATTTTGCTGGATCAAAGTGTAGGCACAATTTTTATAGCCCTTTGAACATAGTTCCAAATTGCTCTCCACAATGAGAAAATTGTATTTTTGAAGTGAATATACACATCAATGAAGTCACAGATCTATTTGAATATTTTAGATTAAAGGTAGTAATAATATCTTTATTGCTATTATTATCATTAGTGCCACTACTGTTACCTTTTCCCAGATGAGGAAAGTGGGTTAAATGGAGTTGTGCAGGATCATACAATCTGAGAAGCAAGATGAAAACCTACATCTCTCAAGTTTAATGTTATTACAACATACTGATCAATGATAATTGCTGATAATTAGGAGCCAACATTAGCTCACTATGACTCAAGGTTCATAGTGCTATCATTTCCTTTTTATGCTAGGAAAGAAGCGCCATAGTATAGAAGATAGAGAGATGGACTCAAATTCTAAAAGACCTAAATTAAAATTCTGACCTTAAAACATACTGGCTGTATGACTCTGGGCAAATCATCTCACTACCAAGTGTCTTAAACAACTTTCTAAGACCATAATTTACAAAACACCTACTAAACAATACTCATTAGCAAAGAGAGTCCTCTGTATCAATAAAAGCAGATCCAAAAGAAAAAAAAATACTATTAGATTAGCCACCTAGCTCGTCTACTGATATAATGCAGAGCTCAATATTTGGCCCTGTCCTCTTCAATGGCAAAGCAAGATTAGTGTAACTTTAAAACATTTCATAAGCAAAAACATAATTAGAAGTTTGAATTGGCTGCAAACTCACTACGGGCCTACAGCATGATGTGGATGCCAAAATAGGCTAATTCTGTCTTGTGCTGTGTTGATTGCAGCAAAGTCCAGTTAGATAACTACTGTTAAAGTTGAAAAGAAATCTATTGTCCATGTTTTAATTCCATATAAAAATATTTTGGAAATTAAAAACAACAACATGATTTTGGCAATTCTTATTCAAAAGACTAGCAATGTGTATTCACATTTCAGCTGTCATTTGTTACCCATGTTACCTGACACAAGCCATTTAACCCCTCTCTTATCATCTTTAAGAGGAAGAATTTCCAAAGTCCATTTCACCTTGAAGCTTAATGATCAAAGAGCAAAACATTTTCACTGAAAATAGAGTTTTGCCTTATTAGGATAGTTGAATCACATTGTTGTCTATCTCTAATCTAGGATTACAATGCTTTCCACCTATTTAATTAGAGATAGAATTTATTGAAAGACAGAAAAATTGTTGCTAATAAAAGAAAATTGTATGAATAGTATACTTAGCCTTTAATATCTTAAAGTATTCAACAGTTAGTTACTAGCTGTGCTGGTCTTATTTTCTTAGATATCAATAAGGGAAAAATCACTATCTGCCACCCATTTTTAGCCTGGTAGATACATTCTAAAATTAAAAACATTTCCTTTAACTTGAAATGTTTTATTTCTTCAATATGAGTACATACAAAAAATGGCTTATGACCAAACTCTTAATTAATCTTTCTTTATGTCTTAGAAATAAGATCAAGAGAATCCTTCATAAAAGTAATTCATGAAGTCCACAAAGAAATAAAAGGGGAATAAGAATATAGCAATCTTAAGGTCAGAGAGTATAATCAAAATAGCAATTGATTTAAAAACACAGCACCTAGATTCAAGTTCTAGCTCTGTTAGTTACTCTCTATGAACTTGGACAAATGATTAACATTTTGAGCCTCATTTTCTCTATCTATAAAATGAGAGATTGGATTAGATCAAGAGGTTCAAATATACTGCTGCCAAGCAGCAGGCAGCTTCTAGCTCTCACAGCACACAGGAACCACATTAAAATATGATTAGGAAATATCCAACAACAAAAAAAAAACAATAATGTTAATATGTGATTTTTTAAGTCAAAGTGCTACCTGCAGGGATCCTTCAGTATATTTTAGTGGCCTCCACTTCTATAGTTTGGTACAAGTGAATTCCAGCTCAAAACATGTAGGGTCTTAAAGGTTGCATTAAGGAATTTGTATTTTATTTCATTTTATGTCCTAGATTTCTACCTGAATTCTCTAAGGTGACCCCTGCTAATTCCTTCAGAAGAAAAGAATCCTTTCATTTTGCTTTGAGGAATTCAGTTGTTCAAATTTTACACACTAAGGAAATAGGAGTCAAGAAGTAACTCTAGGATTAGTTACAAAAAAATCGAAGGCCATGAGGTTTCTCGTTCTTTGCATGATAAAACAAAACAAAACAAAAAACAAACAAAACTCCTTAATCCAGTATTGCTATTTTGTTCAATTGTTTCACTCATGTCCAACTCTTCCTGACCCCATTTGAGGTTTTTTTGGCAAACATATTGGAGAGGTTTGCCATTTTCTTCTCCAGCTCAATTTAAAGATGAGGAAACTAAAGCAAATATCTACTCTGTCACTCTGTCATCTAGCTACTATTTAGTAAATACCTTTTCTAAAAAAAAAAAAAAAAAAAAAAGCACAAATTAGTTGTCAACTGATACTCTGGAGATCCAAAATCTAAAAGTATGAATGGCAGTTGACAAAGAAGTGAACCCAGAAGAGATGGTTAGATATTTTTGTCTGATCTTAGTGTTCTAACAGAAAACTTTATAATATACACAAATGTTTTTTGAGCACAATAGAATACAGTAGGTTAGAAGCCTGAAAAAAAAGTGAATTGGGGCAAACCTGGGAATCATGAAGGCATGATTACAAGTCTGGCTTCTGGCAGGTACACAATGAGACCCTGGGCTGACATTTAACATTTCATGCCCCAATTAATTCCCCAAAATAGACATTAAGAAGAGTAATCTATAATGCAGGAGAGTGTCTACATAGATAATTCCTGACTGATGAAATTATAGGTACCAACCCCAAACAAAGGAATTATAAAGGGTAAAAATGAAATGAAAACATAACAGAGTGAATTTGGGGATTGTTAATCTTATAACTACAAGTATTTGCTGCTTCTATTTCTTTTTCTTTCTTTTTTCCTCCTTTCTTCCTTTTCCTATTCCTTTTCCTTTTTTCTCCATCTTTTGCCTTAGTGTACTGAAGAGAATTATTTATTACTACAGTAGTACTTGACATTTAAAAGGTGGGGGGAGTAGGCTCTGACCTAAGTCTCCCCAATCATTTTTAAAAGAAAACAGGACTTGTTTGATTGTAAAGTCATAGAAAGCAAAATCATTGTATTTTGACCTAAAGGAATCTTAGAGATCATCTTATCCACTCCATTCTATGGATCAGGAAACAGAAAACCAGAAGAATAAATTAACTTTACCAATTTAACAGAAGCAGTGCTAGAAGAGCTAGGATTTAAACCCCAGACTCTTTGATTCCAAAATCCAGTGTTGTTCTCATTCTATTGAAAGAGGGAGGAGTCAGAGGGATTAGAGTAATAGAATACTCATTTGAAAAAAAAAAAAAAAAAGAAAAATGAATACAAGGGATAATATTATAAAAAAATTACTCATGCATATATACTGTGGGAAAAAAATTCTAAATAAAAAAAATTTTTTTAAATAATTTTTAAAAAATCCTCACAGGGACTAATTGAAGAACTAACAAGGAGAACAATCAGGTGGCCCAGCACATAGAGTGCTATATTTTGATTCAGTACAAACTTACTTCAAATCCTGACTCAAATGTTTTTAGCTGTTTCACTCTGGCCAAATCATTTTTCCCAACTTCAGCTTCCTCATTTGTATAAATGAGATAATATCGAAGCTTCATTGTGAAGATCCATTGAGATAGCATATATATAGTGCTTTGTAAGCTTCAAAGTACTATATAATGTTAGATATTATAATAGGACTGAAAGTAATGTTCAGAGAGTATGTGTTATCTTCATTCTCTACATGCTAGTACTTATTGTCTCCTGTTAGAATGTAATTACCTTGATCACAGAAGTTTTCTTACTCTTTGTACTCCTGAGGGCCAGTGTTTTGTACTGTGTGTCTGGCACATATTAAGTGTTTAATACATGCTTATTGATCAATTGAATATTAGTAATTTCCATTTATATGGCAACTTTTAAATCTTCTTAGTTATCCTTATTTGCCTTAATACAGTCCTTATTTACTTAGAGAAGTAAACACAGAGATATCAGGGAAGGAAGTAGTAATAAGAATTTAATAGATGCCAATTGATGAACTGAATATTGATAACTTGAATCTATGTAACTCCTTTTAAATCCTCTTAGCTACCTTTACTTATCTCAATATAATACTTATTTATAGATAGAGAGGTTCAGGGAGGAATGGTAATAAAAGGAGGTCATGTTTGTCATTCTGGGGAGATCTTAGAAGCATGGATTTATGATTTAAGAAAAGAAGAAAAAAAAAAGAGAGTCATGAAAAAGTAAATGTCTCCACTGAGAAAACAAATGACAGTAGATCTCAGAGTTGGAAATGGATTACTTAGGACCTTTGAATTTTCCAAAGTACACAAGGACATTTACACTCACCCCACTGCCATTTCTCTGCAGATATAACCAGAGGAATGACTTGTTTTTATATATTCCACTCACCATGAAGTAAAGAAAAGTAATACAAATTAAATGTCAAAGTAAGCTTTATGACAAATCATCTTGTTGCCATATCTTTTATTGGTGGTAATCAAATTATTTTCATGAGTATGTAACCCTTGCAGCCACATAGTTATAAATGAACATTTTGCCCTTATGGGAGTTCTATGTTTAAGCCATAGCATAGAGATTCTTGTTGATAAGCATGTCTAATTGCTAAGGAAATGCAGAAAATGTACTTCTACCAATGTCAGAATAATAAAAGCTAAACTTATATATTATGAAAGTCTATCTTCAAAAAATCAAGAGATCCTGGATCAATTTTAATCCTTATTTTAAAGCATTTTTGTCTGAAATCAATTTTTATTTTATTTTACCCTTTTGGATTTTTTCTGGTGGTGTTGTTCAATCGTGGACCCCATGGACTACAGTATGCCTGGCCTTTTTTCCCCCACTCTCTCCCAAAGTCTGTCCAAGTTCTTTTTTGTTGCTTCTATAACAGCTATCCATCTCATCTTCTCCTACCCCCTTTTCCTTTTGCCTTCAATTCTCTGAATCAAGAGATTATGTGGTCAGAGTTTGTTTAAAATTAGAATAGCTTCTTTTCCTGGTATCAAATGAAAAGTTTAGGTTATATAAATTTTAGAATCAAGCTTTTCCTCCCAGTGTTTTTAAGAATAGATTTGCCAGGTATTCTTAAGTGTTTGTCATATAATTTTGTACCTAGGGGATTGTTTGTATAAATGATGACCAACAGTTAGGGCATGCAAACCTAATTTCACTAAAGGCAAATTTGGAGAAAGGCTTGAAATGAGGTCTGTAGGAAATTTGAAAACTCATTAAAAATGATATTGACTCTGATAAATATCAAACAGTACTTGATTTGGAGCCATACCATGAAAATGTAGAGTTTATTGAGTGTTAAATTCCAGTGTTGCTTTATTTGTCAGTGCTACTTACTGAAACTTTCCCAATCAGGCATAAAATCGAGTTTGCTCATCCTCAGCCATCATTGGAGTGACCACCATTTCCAAAGTACATTGTAATCATAATGAGTTTTGGAAATTCCATTCTGCCCCCCCTCCTCTTTTATGAGAAGGACATTGCCTTAGTTTTTGGCTTCTTCCTTGCCTTTCTAAATTTTGTTTTGTTTTTTTCTTCTTTGAATGAGCCACCTGAAGAGCTAAGCTAAATAGAAAGTGGTGAAGGATGACCTTTAAAAATTATGATGTGATTATTTCATGAAGAGAACAAGTTTCTGATATAAAGCTATTAAGGACTTTTGTTCCTCCTGATGTAACACACAAAGTAATTGAGAATTGACCAGCTGTGGCTTCCCTCAAACCCACAAAATTCTACATTATTCAGCAGAAGATAGGAAAAAATATCTAATAAATTGATAGTTTAAAACCCAGAAAATAGATAAAACAGGCTCTTTTGGGCTATAGGAATGACTTACTTTGCAGTGGATGCCTTCCTTAAAAACATGTGTGAAGACTGACATTATGAAAAAAAATTATTCTATGTTCACTTGGGGAGCCAATTAGTTGAAGGATCTGTGACAAAACCTTTTATAAAGAAAAGATCCTTTCTGAAATACAGACAATCATCCCTCAGTTTATCTGCTTTGTGAATTTAGATTCTGGACAGCCCTGCTATCAGCAAAGTACATTTGTATCTTGCTGAAGGCAACAAAGGCAACTGTAACTAGCTGAAACTATGCCTAAGGCTAATGTAGAGAAGGAAAAATGAACTGGAAAGCTCCATGGTAAGTCCAGAGCACAAGCACAAAAGACAATCTGATGAGTAAATGGAGAGAGTGATGGCATAAACAGTTTCACGACCAGAAAGGGATGTGCAGCCTAAAGAATAATCCTATCCCAGGTTCAGTGATATTGGAAGGTGATGACTTCTCCACAAGAAAATTTCAAGGGGATAGTTATGCCCAATGTCTCTATAAGATCATGAAGTATAGAAAGCATTGAGAGCAAGAAGCACAGAATTACAAGCCATAATGAGATTATTAGTCCATTTATCCCATACTAATTATAGTTATAGAGAGCAGAGTCCTACTCAATCAGTTAACATTTATTAAGCACCTACACTAGGCCAGGAATTTCTAGCATCGTAGATTTAAAGCTGGAAGAACTTTAGAAGCCATCTTTCTAGTTCAATCCTTTTGTTTTACAAATGAAGTGCAACTAATATCTAGAGAGGTGAAAAATTTTTGCTCAAAGTCACACAGATGGTAAATGACTGAGCTCAGGTCCTCTAATTCCAAATTTGACACTCTTTTCATTGGACCACCTATCCTTTAATTAGAAATTGTCATTGTGATGAGATTTCCTAAGATTTTGACTACTTCCTTAAAAACTATAAAATTTTACCAAATGCATAGACTTTGAATTTCATGAAAAACTAAAAGATGAACCATCCTCAGAATTTTCTATCCTCCATCCCCTAAAGTTAAGCCAGATGGCATGGCTTTGACTCTTATTTAGCACAGGCTCCACAGCATTTTCTTACCTTCTCAATCAATTCTCTAACTCTATCTAATTTGCCTTTAAATTTGTCTTCCCTATATAGGGTGTATAGAGCATGAAAACTAAACATATATTCAGTTTTGTATTGAATCTAGAAATAGAAATGTATTAGGCCTTCCTCTTATAAAGACAAACAAGGAAAGTTATGGCAAAGTACAATTTTAAAATCAGAAGGAAAACTTTTGGTAGTCATGGATATATATGCTATATTGGTTATTTTCAAAGTTTTTACTTCCTTAATGCTGTCTCTTGACAGTTGAGGAAGCCAGGAATTATACTTGTGGACTTCTCTTGTGCCTTTTTTATCTAACCCATTACAAAAAACTGCAGTTCATTTTTAGAAATCCTCTTCCTCTAGCTGTGTGACCCTGGGCAAGTCACTTGCCTCAACAAAAACAAAAAACAAAAAACAAAACACCCTCTTCCTAGGGAGACTTTTGAACTTTGGCTAGAGCATCCTTGTCCCTGGATTGGCAAAAACATGGAATAGCTACAAGACTTAGTGATTCTATAATAGAGATATGTACTCTTGAACAAAATTGTCACTGTCCTTTTCTGTCAAAAATCTTAAGGCTCACATTATGAGGGCAGTGTCTTGGAATGGAAAGAACATTGATCTTGATTTCAAAAGGAGATTCTGACACATACTGTGTAATTGGTCTAATCACTTCCCCTCTATACCTCTGAGTTCCCATTCATTAAAAAAAAGGGGAAAAAGGCATCAGACAACATGATCTCCAAGCCCTTTCCAAATCTGATAGTGTATAGTCTTATAAAAAATACAAGTGAAAAGCAATGAAAGTTCTACATTTGTATCTGAAAACATGAATAACGTCCCTCATGAAAATTCTTTGTTATTTACTGCTGAGATTGGTCATTTCCTTTCTCATTTCAGGTCTTCTAAGACAGATCGAAGGTTTAAGATACATTCATTCACTTTTAAACAAAAGTGATGAGCCCCATTTTGTGTGTGTGTGTGTGTGTGTGTGTGTGTGTGTGTGTATACACATGTGTGTATGTGTGTATATATACATGGTTAATTAGTAAATTATAATATTGTCCATCCTCTTCAGTGAATTTGTGAGATATAAATGTCATCCAATTTCAGAGTGGAAAATTGAGAAAATGATGTATTTACATAATAATATTACCTTTTACTTGCATTTTATTTTTTGAAGTATGTATTTCAAATACATTTTTCTTAGTTTTTTCCTCACAGCAATAACATGAAATTAGAAACTCTACCCCCTAATTATCTAAAAGGCATTGGGCAATTCATTTAATCTATCTATACTACACTTTCCAAATTTGTAAAAAATGAAAAGATTCAAATTATTCTTTCTAAAATTACCAACAATCTCTTGATTGTCGTATCTAATAATCTTTTTTTAAAATTCCTATCATTTTACCTCATTGTAGCCTTCAACTATCTTCTTGAAATTCTCTTCTCTATGTTTTTGTGATGATAGCCTCTTCTAGTCTCCTCCTCTCCATCTAGTTATTACTTTTCAATGACCTCTGATGAATTTTCATCTAGATCATACCTGCTGACCATGTGTATCAAAGTTCTATCCAAGAAACCTTTTTTCTTTTTCCTCTGTATTATTTTTGCTTAGTGATCAGATCAATTCACATGAATTCAGTTGTCATCTCCAGACAGGTTAATCTCAAATGGATTTATGCAACCCTAATCTAACTCCATACTTCCAGGACTTCTAACTACCCATTGAACATCTCAGAATGCATGTCCTGTAGAATTCTAAACTCAATTTGCTAAGAACTGAACTTATTACCTTTCCTTTCCAAATATTCTCTTCCTAACTTCCCTGTTACTGGAGAAGGTACCTCCATTCCCCCAGATTCACCCAAGTTTGGAGTCTCATCATCATCATCAATTATTTACTTCTCTCACCCCAAATATCCACATAGGTACCATATCCTATCAATTATGCCTTTGAAACATCTCTTATATGCTCTTCTATTTTTCTCTCACGTTGCCACTATGCCAACATAGATTCTTTATTAACCTTACACATGAACTATTGCAATGTATGGTTTACTGGTCTCCCTACCTCAAGTCTTCCTAAAGTTACAAGTAAGACTATGTTAATTTCCTAACTGATAAACTGTAATGTTGATCATTGACTCTGGTATCAAATCCTTTTTTTGATTCTTGACCTCTCTTACTTATACCTTTTCAGTCTTGTTTCTTCTTAGTCCCCCTCACATATTCTATGATTCAGTGACACTGATCTCCTTACCATTCCTCATACAGTCTCTCATAGCTAAATGCTAGTGGTCTTTCATCAGAGATTATTCCTAAATTATCCTGTCACAGGATGTTTTTCCAGTCATTTCAACAGTATCCAATACTTCCCAACACCGTTTATGTTTTTCTTGACAAAGACACTAGAATGGTTTGTCATTTTCTTTTCTAAATCATTTTACAGTCCATGTATGGAATGTACTCCTTCCTTCCCCCTCACTGTTCAATTGCTTAAAGGCACAGCTCAAATAGTAGTATATAACATGCTACCTTTTACATATTTAGGTTTTGCTTTGCTTAATTGTTTTTGTTGTTGTTTTTCCATTTATTTGACTTGTTTCACTCAAAATCTTCTTAGACAAGAGAATTACAGGAATTTTCAGATGCCACATTTTTATTATATCAGTATTTTAAGTGACTTTTTTTCTTGGCAAATGAAATTAATTGAGAGATTCTTCATGGCTTCAGATGATACAATTAGTAATTAAAAGTGATTATGCTTACTTGCTCTTAAGAGTGACAGGATTGGGAAGCTGAAAGGATTTCAAAGCCTACATTTTGGAGAAAGGAAATGTGTGATATCTGGAAATTGTTGAGGCGGATGACTTTTTTGTATAAAAAGTTACCAGAACTTTTCAATATACTTCATCTCCTCTTTTCTAAGCTTATTCTTCCCCTATACCAAAACTCTCAAAAGTCTCTGACTATAAATATTTAAGTTCAAAATTGGGCTAATTTCTTATATTATTCTACAAACATTCTAGGGAATTCATGAGCTTATCATAGTTTTTATTTGCTCCACTAGTATAAGTTAAAACCCATCCACAACTTCTTATCAAGTTGAAGTCTTGTCCATACTACCCAGAAAAACTGCATATCTTGGTCATAAAAGATAATTTATCTTTACTGGATTGTATTTACAATAGTAGGAACGAATGTTCAACTCATTGATGGTCTCTAAATCTATTTAACTTTTATAAATATCAGTTCTACAGTCTGTTTACCACTCTAATCATTCTCTCCTTCTACCAAATGACCAGACAATTCTTTAAATCATGTATGTTTTCGGTATCATCTGTTACCTATACCCATTCATGCTATTTCTCTTGCCTATTATCTTTGTAATGATTCTTCAGCCAACTTTGCAAACTATGTATTACTCAATTGATCTTGTGGTATCATGTTCTATAAAGCACTACATAAGAGTTCCTAAGTTGTTTGAAGTAGGGACTCTTTCAGAAGTCTTCTGAAGCCTATGGACTTCTCAGAATTATCTTTTTAAGAACATAAAATAAAATGTAGAGAGTTACAAAGGAAATCACTTGTACTGAAATGGATTTGAAAATATTTGAAAAAAGTTAATGGACTCAAGGATAAGCTTTTGAGGTGATACTTCTCACAATCACCTACCATTCAAATTATAAGATTTTTGTAGAAGATTCAATCTTTTAGACTAGTGTTGCAATTGGCTACTTAGCAAGAGATAAAAGTATTAACTGGTTAAGACAAATTAAAGTCTAAATTGATTTGAATAGTTCAATTTTTTTAAAGAAATAGTTATTATTTGTCTCTAGTCTATCCTTCCTTTCATTTCCATTTTTCATTGTCAACAGCTACTTAAAAGATGTCAAAATGGGGTAATTTTTGGATGACAACTTTTCTTGCTTTGATTCTTCTCTTTTTGCATAATTTTTGGTCTTTGATTTGACAAGTCATTGGTCTGATTCCACAGATATATTTAATTGGTTGTTTCCTGTCTATTAAATTATAATCAATTACTTCCATTTTGTCATTTGGTGCTAGTAATTTCTAGTGCCTTCTGATTCTCTTCTCAAAAGAAAGTAATGATGTTAGAATCATAAAATCACTGATCTAGTATCAGAAGAGAACACAGAGGGCATGTAATTAAATCATTTTATTTTACACATGAGGAAATTGAGGCCCTAATATATAGAAATATGGCTATAGTATAATCTACAAGCTTTTGATTTCTTCCTTTTCTTCCTCTGGGAACAAATTTTCCATCAGTTAGTCAATGGGTCAATTAGCATTTATTAAGTACTTACTATATGTCAGACACTATGCTGAAGGAGGAAAAAAAAACAGAACCTATAGAGTCTAATGGGGTAAACAACATACAAACAATTATGTATAAATAAGATTTGTGAACTTGGAGAGAAAGTACTAAAATTATGAAACACTGGGAAGTTTTCTTGTAGAAGGTACGGCTTTATCCAACACTTAAAAGAATATAGTTTGCAGGAAATTAGTTTGCAGGCCCAGCGCTCAGCCAGTGAAAATTCCCCAAAGTTGGAAGATGAGATATCACGTATCAGAAACAGCAGAGAGACTAGTATGTCTAGATTGGAGAATACAGGGAGGAAACCTCTGGAAGGTCATGTTATGAAAGGCTTTAAAAACTATCAGATTTTATATTTCACTAAAGTTTGTTGAAATGGACGGTGTAGGAAATGATCAGATTTACATTTAGTAATATCAATTTGTCACCTGAGTAGAGTTGAGTTGAAGTAGAGAGAGATTTTAGGAAGCACAATCAATAAGGAGTTATTACAATATTCCAAACAGGAGGTAATGAGGATTGAGAAAAATTCATTAGATGCAGCAAATGAGGTATGTTACCATCTGAATAGTAGCAGTGTCAAAAGAGAGAAAGGAACATATATGAGATATTATCAAGATTAAAAGAAAAGAAGGCAACATATTGGAAATAAGTTAAGTGAGGAGGTAAACATATAACCTAGTTTCTGGACCTTTGTGACCAAGATTGGTCACATTAATGTAAAGAGTAATAGAAAAATTAAAAGAAGGGAAGATTTTGGAGAAAGATAATGATGTGTCAAGCTTAAGATGTTTACCAGATATTCATTTCATGATGTTTAATAGGCAGCTAGAGATAAAAAGAATAGAAGTCAGGAGAGAAGTTGAGGTTGGACAAGTATACATGAAAGTTATCTGCATAGAGTTGATCATTTCAGTGATGAGTGCTGGGGAGGTGACCAAGTTATGCAAGAGATGGAATAATAGGTATAAAGTAATGAAAGACCAGCAAAAGAATCAAAGGAATGGTCAGAAAGATAGAAGGAGAGTAGTGTCATGAAAACCTGCAGAGAAGAGAGGGAGACTGTTAGAGGCTGAAGAAAGCTCAAGATGGATGAGGATTGAGAAAAGGCCATTAGATATAACAAATAAATCATTAGGAACTTTAGAGAGAATAGTTTCAATCGAATAATGAGGTTTCTACAGAGATAAGAAGGGAATGAAAGGAAAGGAAATGGAGGCATCTATTATAGATAGCCTTCTCAAAGAGCTTATATACAAAAGGGCAAAGAAATAGAGTTTGAAAGCTAGGAGGAATGAATGGAATAAGAGGACTTTTTTGAGGATAAGAAAGACACTGACATGTTTCTAGTAGAGAAGAAATCAGTAGATGGAGAGTGAAAATTAATCAAACAGTAAGAATGATGGAAGGTAAAATCTGCTTGAAATAACCTTGTCACCTTGCCATAAAACTGTTCCAAACTGCATTTTGATTTAATATTGAGTCTCATCATATTTTCATAAAATTTGTCTAACTCTTTATTTTATAAAATAGACATTGGTACATAAGCTTTAATTATTTCCATGGTGGTCTTTTTAAAAATGCTTACCATGGATACTGCAATACAAGATGAACAGATGTTCCATGAAATGAAGTCTCTTATTGCCTTTGGATGGATGATAAAACCAACTCTGCCAACTCATTTATTTGGCTCTCCAAAGAAAACCTAAAAGCTATCCTTCAATTTAACTACAAATTACAACTTTCCTTTACCTTCTGGTATTCTTTAACAAGAATTCTATGTATCCTATTCTATCCCTCTAATAATATGTCCTCCTATTGGCCATTGTATAAGGATCTCAGATTTAGAATACTATTCACTAAGTTAATTTCCCTCCACATAGGTAATTTCATTAAAATAGAAAATTCCCAAAGAAGAATTTCATACCAGTACAGATTAGCACCTGTTCTGCCACTTAAATTTTAAGGATGTTCCCTGGAGCATTAAAGAATTTAAGTGACTTGCAATATGTCAGAGATGAGAATTTTTATAAATGAATTAAAATAGTGTGATTGGTAACAGATTCTGCTTCCCTTTTTCTGCCAATTGTCATTGCAGAAGTAGAAGGTACCAGAATATGACTGGGGGACAATTATATTTTTTCTTTGTTTCATGGGTTGTCATGGCCAAAACATTTCTCATCAAGGAGCCAACACACTGATGAGCCTTTTTATAACTAGGAAGCTAGTCCTCCGAAAAGAAGATCTATTCTGTTACTGTGACTTACCTTGAAATCTTTGGAGTATAATAGTCCTTTACTATACTTGTTCCCTACTGGCATGACTTTATTGAGAGAAGAGTCACCTCTATGCCATGATGCAGTATTATAGTAGGGCTTTATAGAGATTATTTTACAGATAAGAAAAACAGACTCAGAGAGGCTCAGAAAATTAAACTGATTTAGCCTAGATTGCGCAGCTATAAAATGTCATATGCAAAACTAATGCCAAATTTCTGGACTCCCAGGTCAATATTCTTTGTACTACACCAGATTGTTGGCTGCCATGATTCCTCTGAAGTAAATAGGCACTATTACTACCTACTTTTTAAGCATATAAATAAAAACACAGAATATTTTAAACGTTTCTCAGTATAAGTAGGGAATGCCTAAGAAAGTGAGTTCTTCACACCTACTCCAAATAGGTTATTTTTCCTTTTATATTAATGCCATATAATTATAACAATAATACCTGATATTTACAAAGGGCTTACTATATGTACCAAGTAGTTTTAAGTGCTTTATAATTATAGCTTCAAGTTGATTCTTGTAATGATCCTGAGAGCTAGGTGCTATTATTATCTGTATTTTACAGATGGAAAAACTGAGGCAAATCGAGATTAAGTGGCTTGCCTAGAGACACACATCTAATAATTATTTGAAGTCTGATTTGAACTCAGCTTTTCCTGACTCCATGTCCAACACTCTATCCACTGAGCTACCCATCTTCCTATATCTATGCTTTCTTTCATTTTGAATTTTTTTCAATGATCTGTTTGTCATAGATCTTTATATCAGTGTGGCTTGACTGACTACAAGCTCCTTCTGGGCAAGGGGTTGCATCAATTTAATTTTCTTTGTATAATGCACTAAGTTCCAAGACTTTACATTAATAAGAGATGGATAAGTACTTTGAATAATAAAGTTACAATGAGCTGATTTTATCCAAAGACAGATAATTGTAAATATAACTTAGTTTGTAACTAAATAGTCTCATCATATTTCTGCATTTGATACTTCTGCAATATTTTATTTTCAAATGTTACTTCTATCTATTACTTAGTGTCTAAGACAGTTAGGTTAGTACCCACAACCCCACTTGGGAGGAGAGAAGGAACCTGAAATGTATTAGGTATTAGAATTAAGGGGAAAGGGAAATGTGTATGTCAATATGAATCACCATCCTTAACCACAAGATAGTAATGCCAATTGAAAAACTCATGGTGGGGGGGAGGGGGCAGAGCCAAGATGGCAGAAACAACACACATTTTTCTCTCTGACCTTCTCTACAATCTTCACACAAATTACAAAATTCAGCCTCTGAATTAGCTCTGGACTGGCAGAACTGACAAATATTGGGAGTACAAAAAACTATCAGCAGAAAATAAATTCAAAGATCTCCAGAAAAGGTCTGTTTCAGTTGGAAATGGGAGGAAGGCTGCCAGCTTAAGCAGCTAAGTACAAATGCCAGAACAGACAGCAAAAAGTCTGGGGTGGTGCAGTCTCCACATGGTAGAGAATCTAAGGGGGGGGGGAAACAAACTAGAAATGATTTGTTCAATTGTGAGGCACAAGCAGCTGAATACAAACACTAGCACAGACAGCACAGAGTTGATGCAGACTCCAAGGAATAGTGCAGACTCTGGAAGGCAGAGAATATAGGGGGAAAGATCTACAAGAATCTACAGCAGTGTTGGCCACTCTGCCCTAATTGCAAGCTAGTAGATCAGCAGAGAAGTTATAAAACATCCAACACAAATGCAAAAGATCAATAATGGACCCCTAATTGCCAGAATCTCAGGGGACCTGGCCACACCCACCCCGCACCAAGAGTGAATCAGCACTGACCCAGCATAACTGTAGCTGCTTGGAAAACCTCCTCAGCCCTAAAGGCAGATATTAACTTTTTTGAAAAAAATGAGTAAAAAAGTAAACCGGTTCTATGGTGAAAGAGAACAACATAATTCAAACCCCGAGGAGACTAAAGGCAGATTGTGTCCAGATGAAGCCCCAAAAGGCAATAAAATCTAGTCCCTATCACACAAGGCTCTCCTAGAAGAAATTAAAAAGGATCTTAAAAGAGAGCTAGAAGAAAAATGGGGAAAGGAAATGAAAATTTTGCAAGAGGGTTTGGAAAAGGCAACACAGAAACTATCTGAAGAAAATTCACTATAAAACAGACTTAGTGAAATAGAAAAATCATATAACTCATTAAAAGATAGATTTGCAAATCATTCTCCAATTGATAAATGGTCAAAGGATATGAACAATTTTCAGATGATGAAATTGAAACTATTTCCACTCATATGAAAGAGTGTTCCAAATCACTACTGATTAGAGAAATGCAAATTAAGACAACTCTGAGATACCACTACACTTCTGTCAGATTGGTTAAGATGACAGGAAAAAAGAATGATGAATGTTGGAGGGATGTGGGAAAACTGGGACACTGATGCATTGTTGGTGGAGTTGTGAAAGAATTCATCCATTCTGGAGAGCAATTTGGAACTATGACCAAAAAGTTATCAAACTGTGTATATCCTTTGATCCAGCAGTGCTACATGGAATATTATTGCTCTGTAAATGACCAGGAGGATGAATACAGAGAGCTTGGAGAGACTTAAATGAACTGATGCTGAGTTAAATGAACAGAAACAGGAGATCACTATACACTTCAACAACAATACTGTATGAAGATATATTCTGATTGAAGTGGATATCTTCAACATAAAGAAGATCTAATTCACTTCCAGTTATCAATGATGGATAGAAACAGCAACACCCAGAGAAGGAACACTGGGAATTGAATGTAAATTCTTTGCACTATTGTCTTTCTACCCAGGTTACTTATACCTTCGGAATCCAATTCTTACTGTGCAACAAGAAATTTGGTTTTACACACATATATTGTATCTAGAATATACTGTAACATATTTAATATGTAAAGGATTGCCTGTCATCTAGGGGAGGGAGTAGAGGGAGGGAGGGAAAAATTTGGAAAAATGAATACAAGGGATAATGTTGTAAAAAAAAATTACTCATGCATATGTACTGTCAAAAAATTATAATTATAAAATTAATTAATTTTTTAAAAAGATAGATTTGATAAAATGGGAAAAGAAAGCAACTCCCAGAAAAACCGAATTTGTGAAACAGAAAAAGAAAATAATTCCTTAAAATAAAACAGAATTTGTGAAATGGAAAAATAAAATAACTCCTTAAAAAACAGAAATTGTGAAATGGAAAAAAAATTCCATAGAACAAAACGACTCATTTAAAAATTCAATTGGACAAATACAAAAAAGTTAAAAAAAAAAGTAAAGAAAGAAAATAATTCACTAAAATTCAAAATTGAACAAATGGAAATGAATGACTCAATGAGACAACAATAAGAATCAGTCAAGCAAAACCAAAAAAAGTGAAAAAATAAAAACAAAAATGTAAAATACCTAATTTGGAAAACAACCAACCTGGAAAATAGATCTAGGTGAGAAAATCTAAGGATTATTAGACTCCCTGAAATACATGATGAAAAAAGAGGCTAGACACTATCTTTTAGGAAATCATCAAAGAGACCTGCCTAGATATCATAGAATCAGAAGGTAAAATGACCATTGAAAGAATTCACCAAACGTCTTCTGAAAGAGACCCCAAAGTTAAAACCCGAAAAAATATTATGGCTAAATATGAGAAGTATTGGACCAAGGAAAAATTATTACAAGAAGCCAGAAGTAAACAATTCAAATACTGAAGATCCACAATAAAGACCTAGCAGCTTTCACTTTAAAAGATCAGAGGGCCTAGAATCTGATATTCCAAAAGGCAAGGAATTTGGAATACTGCCAAGAATAAATTACCCTGCTAAACTGAACATTTTCTTTCAGGGAAGATGATGGACATTCAATGAAACTGGTGAATTCCATTTATTTTTGATGAAAAGACCAGAGATAAACAAAAAAAAATGACCTCCAAATATAAAACTCAAGAGAAGCACAAAAAAGATAAAAAGAAAAAAAAACTCTCAAGAATTATATTTCTGTTATGAGTATACATTGAGAGTACATCTATAATCTGATTTTACTGTTATTATATAAAAAAGAAATTAGAGATGGAAAGGGGATTATAACAGAAAAAAAGGGGAAAGTGAAGGTAAAATGAGGGAAATTATGTCTCAGGAATAGGCAAAGAAAACATAATTGAGGAAGAGAAGGGAAGGTAATAAATATTGTATGAATCTTACTCTCATCAGATTTGGCCCAAAGAAAGAATACTAGATATATTTGGTTTCACTGAGAAATATATTTCATCTTATAAAAAAGTAGGACGGGAAAGGGAAAAAGGGAAGGGGTAATAGAAGGGAAAAGAGAAATAGTAGGGGGAAAGCATAAGAAAGGGGGAGGGACTCGAAAGGGGGAGGCCTGCTTGAGGCAAGTAGTGCTCATAAGTAAAATACTGGGGAGGAGGGAAAGGGAAAAAGGAAAAAAAGTATAATTTGGGGTTAATAAGATGGCAGGAAATACAGAATTAATAGTTTTAACTATAAATGAGAATGGAGTGAACTCTCCCATAAAACATAAACAGATATCAGACTGGATTAAAAACCAGTATCCTACAATATGTTGTTTACAAGAAACATATTCAAACCAGAGTGATACATATAGAGTAAAGATAAAAGGCTGGAGCAGAATCTATTATGCTTCAGGTGAAGTAACAAAAAGCAGTGGTAGCCATCCTGATCTCAGATAGCAAAAGCAAAAATTGATCTAATCTAACTGTATAATATGCATATATATGTTGGATTTAATATATATTTTAACATATTTAACATGTATTGGACTACCTGCCATTTAGGTGAGGGGGTGGAGGGAAGGAGGGGAAAATTTGGAACAGAAAGTTTTGGAAAGGTCAGTGTTGAAAAAATTACCCATGCATATGTTTTGTAAATAAAAAGGTATAATAAAAAAGAAAGTGTCCATAAAAAAATTGATCTAATCAAAAGAGATAAGGAAAGGAACTTTATCTTGCTAAGGGTGCCATAGATAATGAGTCAATATCAATATTAAACATATATTCACCAAGTAGTGTAGCATCTAAATTCCTAAAGAAGAAGTTAAGAGAGTTGCAATAAGAAAAAGACAGCAAAACTATTAGAGTGGGAGATCTCAACCTTGCTCTCTCAGAACTAGATAAATCAAACCACAAAATAAATAAAAAAGAAGTTAGTGATAGATCTTTGAAGGAAATTGAATGAGACAGAAAGAAGTACACTTTCTCTTGGCAGTTCATGGAACCCATACAAAAATTGACCATATATTTGGACATGAAAACCCTAAAAATCAAATGAAGAAAGACAGAAATAGTAAGCATTTTTTTCAGATCATTATGCAATAAAAATTACATTCAGTAAAGGGCCAGGGGAAAATAGAACAAAAAGAAATTGGAAACTAAATAATCTCACCCCAAAGAATAGATGGGTGAAACAGCAAATCACAACACAATCAATAATTTCATCCAAGAGAATGACAATAATGAGACAACATACTAAAATTTGAGGGATGCAGCCAAAGTGGGTAATAAGTGGAAATTTTATATCTCTAGATGCTTACTTGCATAAAATAAAGAAATCGATGAATTGAGCTTGTAACTAAAAAAACTAGAAAAAGAACAAATTAAAAATCCCCAAATGCCAAAGTTAAAATTCTAAAAATAAAAGGACAGATTTTTTAAATTGAAAGTAAAAAAAAACTATTGAATTAAAAAATAAAACTAAGAGTTGGTTTTATATAAAAAACAATAAAATAGATAAACTTTAGTTAATTTGATTAGAAAAAGGAAAGAAGAAAATTAATTGTAAGTCTCAAAAATAAAAAGGGAGAACTATCCAACTATCCACCAATGAAGAGGAAACTACCAACTTTAAGCCAATAAATCTGACAACCTAAATGAAATGAAGGAATAGCTACAAAAATATAGATTGCCCAGATTAACAGAAGAGGAAATAAATTGCTTAAATAGTCCCATTTTAGAAAAAGGAAATAGAACAATGTATTAATCAACTCCCTAAGAAAAAATCCCCAGGACCAGATGGATTTACATGTAAATTCTACCAAACATTTAAAAAACAATTCACTCCAATAGTTTGCTATTTGAAAAAAATTAGGAAATGAAGGATTCCTACCAAATTCCTTTTATGACAAAAACATGGTACTAATACTTAAACCAAGTAGGACAAAAACAGAGAAAGAAAATTATAGGCCAATCTCCCTAATGAATATATATATATATATATATATATATATATATATATATATATATATATATATATATATATATATTCATTTATTTATTTGTTTGTTTGTTTGTTTGTTTATTTTCAGTTTTTTATACCCTAAATTTTTTTTGTTTCGATTTTTTTTAATTAATTTTATAATTATAACATTTTTTACAACATTATCCCTTGTACTTCCTTCTGTTCCCAGTTTTTCCCTTCCTCCCTCCACCCCCTCCCCTAGATGGCAGGCATTCCCATACATATTAAATATCTTGTAGTATATCCTAGGTACAATATATATGTGCAGAACCAAATTTTGTTGTTGTTGTTGTTGTTGTTATTGTTGTTGCAAAGGAAGAATTAGATTCGGAAGGTAAAAAAATAACCTGGGGAGAAAAACAAAAAAATCCTAACAGTTTACACTGATTTCCCAGTGTTCCTTTTCTGGGTATAGCTGATTCTGTCCATCACTGATCAATTGGAATTGGATTAGCTCGTCTCTACGTTGAAGATATCCACTTCCATCAGAATACATCCTCATGAGGGGAAAGGGACCTGTATGTGCCAAAATGTTTGTGGCAGCTCTTTTTGTTGTAGCTAGGAACTGGAAGTTGAATGGATGTCCATCAATTGGAGAATGGTTGGGTAAATTATGGTATATGAAGGTTATGGAATATTATTGCTCTGTAAGAAATGACCAGCAGGAGGAATACAGAGAGGCTTGGAGAGACTTACATCAACTGATGGTGAGTGAAATGAATAGAACCAGAAGATCTCTGTACCCTTCATTGTTGTATGAAGATGTATTCTGATGAAAGTGGATATCTTCAACATAAAGAAGATCCAACTCACTTCCACTTGATCAATGATGGACAGAAACAGCTACACCCAGAGAAGAAACACTGGAAAGTGAATGTAAATTGTTAGCACTACTGTCTATCTACCCAGGTTACTTATATCTTCAGAATCTAATACTTAATGTGCAACAAGAAAATGGTATTTACACACATATATTGTATCTAGGTTATATTGTAACACATGTAAAATGTATGGGATTGCCTGTCATCAAGGGGAGGGAGTAGAAGGATAATTTGTAAAAATGAATACAAGGGATAATGTTAAAAAAATTACTCATGCATATATACCATCAAAAATATAAATAAAAAAAGAAACAAAAAAAAGAATACATCCTCATACAGTATCATTGTTGAAGTGTATAATGATCACCTAGTTCTGGTCGTTTCACTCAGCATCAGTTGATGTCTCTCCAAGCCTCTCTGTATTCATCCTGTTGGTCATTTCTTACAGAACAATAATATTCCATAACATTCATATACCATAATTTACCCAATCATTCTCCAATTGATGGGCATCCATTCATTTTCCAGTTTCTAGCTACTACAAAAAGAGCTGCCACAAACATTTTGGCACATACAGGTCACTTTCCCTTCTTTAGTATTTCCTTGGGATATAAGCCCAGTAGTAGCACTGGTGGATCAAAGGGTATGCACAGTTTGATAACTTTTTGGGCATAATTCCAGATTGCTCTCCAGAATGGTTGGATTCTTTCACAATTCCACCAACAATGCATCAGTGTCCCAGTTTTTCCACATCCCCTCCAACATTCATCATTATTTGTTCCTGTCATCTTAGCCAATCTGACAGGTGTGTAGTGGTATCTCAGAGTTGTCTTAATTTGCATTTCTCTGATCAGTAGTGATTTGGAACACTCTTTCATATGAGTGGAAATAGTTTCAATTTCATCATCTGAAAATTGTCTGTTCATATCCTTTGACCATCTAATCAATTGGAGAATGGCTTTATTTCTTCTTATACATTAAAGTCAATTCTCTGTATATTTTGGAGATGAGGCCTTTATCAGAACCTTTAACTGTAAAAATGTTTTCCCAATTTATTACTTCCCTTCTAATCTTGTTTGCATTAGTTTTGTTTGTGCAAAAGCTTTTTAATTTGATGTAATCAAAATTTTCTATTTTGTGATCAATAATGATCTCTAGTTCTCCTTTGGACACAAAGTCCTTCCTTCTCCAAAAGTCTGAGAGGTAAACTATCCTATGTTCCTCTAATTTATTTATGATCTCATTCTTTATGTATGTAATGGAGATAACCTAGAACCATTCCCAATAAGATCAAATATGAAACAAAGTTGCCCACTATCATCATTACTATTCAATATTGTATTAGAAATGTTAGCCTTGGCAATAAGAGAAGAAAAAGAGATTAAAGTAATTAGAGTGGGTAAAAGAAAACAAAATTATCACACTTTGTAGACAATATGATGGCATACTTATAGAACCCTAGAGCATGAACTAATATTAGAAATAATCCACAACTTTAGCAAAGTTGCACAATAGAGAATAAATCCACATAAATCATCAGTATTCTTATACATCACTAACAAAAGCCAACAGCAAGAGATACAAAGAGAAATTCCATTTAAAATAACTTGATAACATAAAATATTTGGAATTTATCTGCCAAGGGAAAATCAGGAAATATATAATCAAAACTACAAAACATTTTCCACACAAAATCAGATCTAAACAATAGGAAAAATATTAAGTGCTCATGAATAGGTTGAGTGAATATAATAAAAATAACAATACTCCCTAAACTAACGTATTTAGTGCTATAACAATCAAATTCCTGTGAATTTTACTGAACTAGAAAAAATAACAACACAATTCATCTGGAAGAACAAAAGGTCATGATTCTCAAAGGAATTAATGAAGAGAAAAGCAAATGAAGGTCTGACCTAGCTGTACCAGATGTAAAACTATATCATAAAGCAGTGGTCATCAAAAACATTTGGTACTGACTCAGTGGAATAGGTTAGGTTCACAGAACAAAATAGCCAATGACTATAACAATCTAGTATTTGACAAACCCAAAGACCCCAGCTTTTGGGATAAGAATTCACTATTTGACAACAACTTCTGGGAAAATTAGAAACTAGTATGACAGAAAGTAGGCATAGACTCACACCTAATACCATATACCAAGATAAGGTCGAAATGGATTCATGATCTAGACATAAAGAATGATACTGTAAACAAATTAGAAGAACATAGGATAGTTTACCTCTCAGACTTGAGGAGGAAGGAATTTTGAAGAACTAGAGACCCAATATTGATCATAAAATAGATAATTTTGATTATATTAAGTTTAAAAGTTTTTGTACAAACAAAACTAATGTAGACAAAATTAGAAGGGAAGCAATAAACTGAAAAAACATTTTTATATCAAAAGAATCTGATAAAGGCCTCATTCCTAAAATATATAGAAAATTGATTCAAATTTATAATAGTTCAAACCATTCTCCAATTGATAAATGGTCAAAGTAGTTGAACAAACAATTTTCAGATGAAGAAATTGAAACTATTTGTAGCCACATGAAAAGGTGCTCCAAATCACTATTGATTAGAGAAATGCAAAATAAGACGACTCTATACCACTACACGCCTGTCAGATTGACTAAGATGACAAGAAGAGATAATGATAAATGTTGGAGGGAATGTGGAAATATATTTTTGGTGGAACTGTGAACAGATCCAACCATTCTGGAGAGCAACTTAGAACTATGGTGAAAAAGTTATCAAACTGTGCATACTCTTTGATCCAGCTGTGTTTCTACTGGGATTATATTCCAAAAAGATTTTAAAGGAGGGAAAAAGACCCACATGTGTAAAAATGTTTGTGGCAGCCCTCTTTGTAGTGGCAAGAAACTGGAAAGTGACTGGATGCCCATCAATTAGAGAATGGCTGAATAAATTATGATATATGAATGCTATGAAATAAAATTGTTCCATAAGAAATGACCAGCAGAATGATTTCAGAGAGGCTTGGAGAGGCCTACATGAATCGATGCTAAGTGAAATGAGCAAAACCAGGAGATCATTATACATGGCAACAACAAGACTATATGACAATCAATTCTGATGGATGTGGCTCTCTTCAACATTGAAATGGTTCAAACCAGTTCCACTTGTGCAATGATGAAGAGAGCCATCTACACCCAGAGAGAGAACAGAGTATGGAACACAACATAGCATTCTCACTCTCTCTGTTGTTATTTGCTTGCATTTTGTTTTCCTTCTCAGTTTTTCTTTTTTTCCTTCTTGATCTGATTTTTCTTGTGCAACAAGATAATTGTATAAATATCTATACATATTTTGGATCTAACTTGTATTTCAACATATAGTTAGGGCAGAGGGTGGGGGGAATAAGGGGAAAATTTGTAACAAAAGGTTATGCAAAGGTCAATGTTAGAAAAATTACCCATATACATGCTTTGTAAATAAAAAGGTTTAATAAGCAAGAGAAAAAGAAAAACTCATTTGGAAGAAAAGAAACCAGATGTTAACCAAGAAAAGGAAAGTAGCAAAAAAGAGATAAATTAATCTAAAAATTAAATCAGATTTCAGCAATGATTCTGGAATCCATCAAGATTTAATTGAGATTAATGAAGATTTATCGCTATGTAAAAAAGGATAAAGAATAAATTATGAGACATTTTAACTGTCTTAAAAGACTCTATTTTACTCTAAAGAAGTAAAACAAATATGTTTCTTCACCAAGGAAAATTAGTGATTGTGTTCAATGTCTGTCACTATACAGTTGCTAAATGGAAAAGGTGAAAGGGTTAAGTAATATAATAAGCAAAATTGGTCCCTTCCCTTAACTATTTCATTCTTACTCCTTCATGCCTTAATAGATGATTTAATAAGTTTCTTTGCCCCTCTCCCAAAACTAATTATCTAAACCCAACTCTGTTGTAGTCTATATGAAAGAAAGCCTTTGATACTGGCTTAAGAAATAGAATAAAATTTCTCTGGGAGAAAGGCGACAAAATCTAGACTAATATCCAAATAAAATAAACCAAAAAGTCCTGGACAGAACAGAAATAGTGTTCCTGCACATAACAATTAGGAAGGAAGACTCAGACTAACAGATTTGTGTTGAATTAGGAGGCATGAGCTCATTATGGATGAGCTAACTTTATCTGACTCAACCTGTCTCCCAATGCTTCACTTAAATCTGCAGATATTCTAAATCTTGAACCACAAATCAATGAACAAAGTTTTATTGTATCTGCATTAGTAAATTTTGAAACCATTTTCTCCATTCTGAATTATGTTTTATTCAATAATTATTTATTAAAAGTCCTTTCTATTGTACAATAAATCATTAAGTATCTTGAATTGTTATTTATAGCCAAACAACATTATATGGCACAAAGTAGGTGCTGAATAATTCTATTTCTCCATTCATTGGGTGGAACTGAGGGTAATATTATGTATAATTTTGTGAAAAGCAAGTATTATGTTCAAATAATAATATGACAGGATTGAGAGAGAAACTGGGTTCTCATCACAGCTCTCATTATCCCCATTATAAATTTGGGCAAGTCATTTACTATTGAGACCCAGGTTTCCTGTGTGTTAAATAAAAGTAATGACCCTACTCTTACTTCACAGGATGACTCTGAGAATGAAATAAGACAGTAGAGAAAACCCTACTGATGTGTGACTGCCTCTTTCTCAAATTCTATTTCATCATGGCCAAAATGAAAATATAATTCTTATACTATCTGCCTCACAGATTTAAGAGGAAGGCACTGTGTAGATTTTAATGTGTTAGAGAAATTTGAGGTTTCATTACCCTAAAAAAATTAAAAGAACTAAGCATATAACTCTGCCTAAATTCACTTCTCACTGTAATCCATCCTCCATTCACCCAGGAAAGTGGTTTTCCTAAATTGAAGTCTGATCATTTTCCTTCTCTACTCAATGGTTCCCTATGATTTCAAAAAACAAAATGCTTTGTTTCTTTCCATTTAGTCCCTTACTCATGCTGTTCACTCCAGCAACACTAGCCTTCTAGCTTTTTCAAAAACAAGACACTCTATCATTTGGCTCCTAGAATTTTCTCTAGTTATCTCCCATGTTTGGAATGCTCTTCTTTAACTCTATTGACTTTCTGACTCAGGGTCCCAATCAAAATCCCTGAAATATTTCCTAATTTCTCTTAATTCTAGTGCCTTCCCTCTGTTATTTCTATTTATCCTATATATAGTTTGCTTCTGCATATATTTATTTATATTTTTGTGCCTGGTAAATTTGTAAATTTCTTGAAAGCAGATTATTTCATTTTGTTTTAGGTTTTTTTGGCTTCTTTTTTGTATCCCTAGAACTTAGCATAATTCCTGACATATATTGGGCAATTAATAAAAGTTTTCAGTGAGTTGATTATTATGAATTAAACCAAAAAATGGAGCTGATCCATAAAACAGTTTTAATGGTTTAGAAATCTCTTCTGAAAGTACAGAGAGTTAGGCAACTGGGGGTAGAATGCTGAGTGCCTTCAAGATGTCTCATTTCTCTTTTCTGGACTCATGTTTTAACCATCAGCAAATTCTCTTCACTTCCAGTTGCTCTGAACTGGGGGCTTTCCTTCTCTCTTTCCTTCTGGACATAAATGAATTAATTTGATTCCTCTCTTTGAAAAAAAACATAGAAGATCTTGCATCCACATGGGAAAACTCTGTAGTCTCTTAATTGTTAACTGTTAGTACCTTTATCATTAATATTTGCTTTAGCTTTAGGGAGCTCTCTACCATCAGATTTCTTTCTTATTTTTACAGTGGACTTAGTTGTGGTTTATGCAGTGAAAAAGTAGGATTCTGGAATACCCATTACTAATTCGATTCTTGAGGCATAAATTCACACATGCATTGATTCCTCAATTAACAAATGCTCCCAGAAGAAGCCAGTCTCCTCTACAAGGCATCAATGGCATTACAAAAAACAACAGCAACATAATTCATGCAAGGCCATCTGGGTCATATGTTTAACAATAGACATGTTGCAATTTGCTTGTTTTAAGAAATGAGTGGATAAAACTGCTGGGAGTTCACCCTTTTTAATGGATGATCATAAACAATTTAATTCAAATTATTCTTCTTTCTTATCATAGGATTTATAGATTTAAAAAGCCCATGGAGATTACTTAGTCCAATACACGCATTTTACAGGTAAAGAAGCTGAGGATTAGAGAAGTTATCTGCATAGAATCTAATTTCCCTAACTATTCTCTCTTTAGTTAAAAAGAAGGAAAAGAGACAATGTGCAGGAAAGAGGGAGAAGAGAGAAAGGAGAAGAAGGAGAAAGGACAAAAAGGGGAGTGGGATACGGGAGGGAGGGGAAAAGAGGGAGAAAAGAGGAGGGGGGAGAGAAGGAGAAGGAAAGAGAGGGAGAAAGGGGAGAAGAAAAAGGGTTAGGGTTAGGGTTAAGATAGAAGAATAGGGGGAGGGGAGAGTGAGAGGAAGAAACACAGACAGACAGAGACAGAGATAGAAAAAGAGAGAAGACAGCACATACTTTCTTGTAGATTGTACATCAGAATATATTAAAAAACTAGAAGGATCTTTATTTTATGAGAAAACAAACCCCAGTGAAGTGAAATGACTGATCTAGAACCACACAGATATTAAGAAACCAAGCTGAGATTGAACCCAGATGCTTTCATTACAAATTCATCAATAGAGATTTTCTCTATGATTCTGAACTTAAACTTAGTTGGGCTCAGAAATCTTGGAAAATATTTTTGCTTCAGCATTTTATTTTGAATTTTTATATCAACTTTTGCTGAAATAATTAGCTTTATTTAGGCCAATTTATACAATAGTTATTTACATACTCACAAAAAAGGTCTAATAATTGCCCAAACCATATGCATTTGTTGTTGAGTTGTTTCAATTATAGTTGACTCTCTTTGACTACATTTGGTGTTTTCTTGGCAAAAAATACTAGAATGGTTTGCCATTTTCTTCTCCAGATCATTTTACAGAAGAAGAAACTGAAGCAAATAGGATTAAATGATTTGTACAGGGTCATAGCTCTTAAGTCTCTGAGGCCAGATTGAACTAAAGTTTTTGACTTCAGAGTATTTTCTTCACTTCCCCACCTATCTTCCCTAAACCATATTCTTATTATGACCTGTCTAGAAGTCAAAGAGGTATTTAGTTCAAGTTCTTTTAGAAATGAGGAAACTAAGATCTAGAAAGTTTAAGTGACCTACCTAATGCTACACAGGTAGTAAGTATAAAATTCAGGATTCAAATTCGGGTCCTGTGACTCCAAGTTTAATTCTCTTTTCATTGCCCACCATAACATTGTAGACAAAGATTTAGAGTTGGAAGGGATTTTAAAGGAAGAAGGTGCCATGGCAAATGTAAATAAATAAATTAATATATAATCAAAATTTTCTTTTTTTCTAATGATCCTCCAGCATTCCTTGGGTAAGATGAGCATGTAATACTTGAGATCTCTAATCCTTGTTCATTGCAAGTTAAAATGCATGAAAGTAATTTTATTTTATCCTCCTATCCATTAGTTCTCCCAGAGGTCAATAAAATGAGTCACAGGCTTTGAAAAGCAGAAGACAGCTTGTAGGTCATAGTGTTCCTCTGATGAAGAGATAAATTTGCATTTTTAATTAACACTGCATCAAAAAAAAATATGTATCACAAAAACAGAATGATTTAATCAAGAGCTTTCTGATGCTTGGTAGTGCAAAACTCCATTGCTCTAAATCCCTTGCCAGTGTTGGTATGATAAGTATTTTTAAATAACAAAGAAAGAGCTTGTGATACATGAAAAAAGTGTATACACAGTTGCACTCGAATGCACTTGAAATATTTCCCATGATTGCCACTCTATGTAAGAATTGTTATGGCTATCATCGTAACAATTATCCCTTCTCTGTGCCAAACACTCATCTGCATGAGACAAGTATATGCTGGGAGGAGACTCATGTTTTAATGTGTTTTGATGACTGTCAAAGAATAATAGTTTGAGGTTACTGAATTTCAGGCATTACATTATCTCTTTAAAACCAATTGGGATTTCATGGAAAAATCCAATTTTGAAGAGCATTTTCAATTCCAGATACATTTGTTAGTTTTTTTAATGTGCTCTCCTCCACTTTATTCCAATATTTTTCATTTCTTTTGCTGGTGTTCAGTAGTTTCTAAGCACTCTCATTATGCTAAGAATATACTATATAACATAGTTCTTGCCCTCAACTAGCATATATTCCATACCAACTTTTTAAAAAGAATTTAAAATAGAAAATATTTCTTCACATTTATGTGATAAGATACTTGAAAGTATAAAAGCAATAGTGTGTCTCAAACCCATAGATATTTTGACCTCAAAATTCATTATATGTTTAACCAATAACCATATTCTATATTTTTTATAAAGCCTCAGGGTTGCAAAATACTTTTATCCTGTTTTATTTACTATTAATGTTGTTAATCATAACATTCATATAGCATTTTGTTAAGGTATAAGATTCATAGAAAGTTTTACATAACTCCATTTGATGATCATATAGCTCTTGTGATGAACCACAATATCATAGAATTAAAACTGGTAGAGATATTAGAAATAATGTAGTCCAACTCCTAATTCTACAAAGAGGGAAACTGAGGCCCAAAGAGATTAAATAAATGGTCACACAACTGGTAACACAACAGATCAGTACTTTTCCACTTAAAATAAAAATATAATTATCTACATTTTTTTAAAAAGGAAGAATCTAAGGCTTACTAAGGTAATGATTCATTCAAGGTCCTTCATTTTAACAGTGGCAAAACATGTTCTCAAACTAGGTTTCCTGTGCCCAAGAGTCAAAAGATTTTGTAGAGTGCTTAGCACAGTTCTTGGTACATAGTGGGCACTTAATGCTTGTTCCCATCCCTTTCCTACACTACATAATACTCAATCATCCAGTAATTATGTAATTTTTTTCAAAGAAGCACATTGTATTTCTTTGAAAAGTTATCTATATCGTTTTCTTTTACAATTCTCTTTGCCCATAAGAAATATTCATATTTGTTGATGATTGTTAAGTTCATGAAGAGGATTTTTTAAAATGAAAATTGTGTTTTTAAAAACTAAATACTTGTCATAGTGTAACAGTTTCAAAAACCTATAACCCATGAGGCAGACTCCTATTCTCTAGGTCTTCCTAGACAAAGTTCAACTTTAGGGACTTCTCATAAATTATTCCTTGTATTGCTTCCCCATTTGTGTCATTCCTTATTATCAGAAAGATCATTTACATGTAGTCTCAATAGCTGGGAGGTTCTTGTCTATGTGCTCACATTGACAATATACAAGCTGCACTATAATTTCTACCGTCCCTTTAGCATGATGTACTTTCTAGCAGAGGAATCTATTGGAAATATAAACAATTGGCCAAAAAGTCACTACTTATTGTCTGGTGAGCCCTTCTTTCATAGGGACTTAAATTATCCTTCAAATTTAAGGTACTACCCTAATGTTTGGGTGCTAAACAGACTGCTTTTGTCAATCCAGGGGAAATTATGTTTATAAAAGCGTGCTGGCAAATTAATCAGTTAGTACTTGAGATAACTTTTCTCACTAAAAAAAAAAAAAAAAAAAAAAAAAAAAAAAAAAAAAAAACATAAAAAAATTTAGTCAGCTCCTCAAACTATCCCACAGAAATACATTTCTCTCACAATGTAACTGAAATGCCATCTGTGTATCTTGTAAAATAGTCCAAAATCAAGTAAACACACACACAAATACTATTGTAATACTAGATGTGTCATAATTCAAATAGGAACAAAAGAGTAGGGAAGTTGAGGTAGGGGCTTTACAAATAAAATGTACTAAGAAATTGGCTGTAGAATTTTTTTAAATGAAATAATTTTAAATATCTGCACATAACAGAAAAACGAAATTAGGAGAGGAAAGAAAAATTTTTGAAATTCTGAATGGACTTTTGAGTACTTTCATGGACTTTAGAAATTAATGATATAAGTTCACTGTAAAAAAAATTCATTTGAAAACATCTGGCTTTCTCCTTTTCCTTTATATAGGTCCATTATTACTGTAGCACCTCTCATGTGTTTTTCAACTATTATTAATTTTCTTGACTCAAAAGTAGAACAAAGAGAGGAACAGAAAGAAGAGGGCCATAGATTTTGTGAGAATTGAAAGTCATAGAATTTTAGAGCTAGGGCGATGCGGGAATTTTAACATTTTATTAACAATGAACAAACATTTATTAAGCACCAGCTGTAAAGAAATTCATTAAGCTTTAGCAACATATCATTAAAAATATGAAGGATAGACAAAACAAAGTAAGCCAGGTCCCAATTAGTATAAATAACAGGGCCATATTATTCAAATTCACTATTCAAAGTTATATGCAAAATATGGTTATTAGCTACTGCCCAATGGAAATATACAGTGTGAATTCAAATAATGTGACCATATAATAAAATTCATTATTCTTATTAATGTAAACCTAGGCATATTATAAGAGATAATAATACTCCATCACATATTGAAATTTGCAAAACATTTTCTTCAAAGCAACTTTGTAAGGCTATTAGTGCAAATATTGTCATCTTCATTTTATGGATTAAAAAAAAAAAGGTAAAAAAGGGAGCAGAGGACAGGCTCAAATAAAATGCTTTAGGAATATGTGAAGAGGGAAAGAGGCAAAGAGGAGGGAATTATATTCAGAGAGACCAAAGGATACTTCCTGAATGACTTATCATCTAAATGGAGCTGTCAACAGATTAAGATTCTGAAGAGAGTAAAAGTTGATATTTATGTAGGACTTGAAAGTGAAAAATACTTTACCTTATCTCACTTGATTTTCACAGTAGTCCTCTATGTTAGAGTTTATGGCTATATAAAATTTTCCCATTTTAAAAAAAATTAGGAAATTGAATATTAGAGGGAAGTTAAATGACTTTCCTGTGATCACACAACTAACAATTGTGAGAAAGAGATTTGAACCTGGCTTTTTCTGACTACAAATGCCAGTGCTCTGTCTTCTACATTTTACTACTTCTCTAATATATGCCAGGCAAAGAAGATGACATGTTCAATACAGAAGAATGCTGAATTTGAGGATCAACTAGTAATACATTATGGGAAATAAAATGTATAAAAGAAACTAGTATGAAATGAAGCTAAAAGATACAGTGGGATCAGATTGTAGAGGACCTTAAATGCTAGCCTATTAAGGAGTAAATATTTTACCATTGGAGCAATGAAGAACCAATTAAGGTTTTTGAGCAAAGGAATGATATGATTAGGAAGAATATTTTGTCCTCTATATTGAGAATGAATTAAAGAGATAGAATGAAGCTAACAGCAAAAGAAGGACTCAACTAAGATCTCCTATGCTCTTTTGAAAGCACTGCCCAGTTTAGGAAAGGCTGGGAATTCATATTCCTAGAACAATATCAGTTGACTTGCTACTTCAAAAGTGCCATCCCATTCAAGAAGCACTTGTATTAGGTGTTAACAGTATTGACAGACATTGTTTATAAGTCACAAATAAATATTTATTTAGCTCCTACTACATGACAGATACTATGCTTGGCACTGCTAATGCAAACACAAAAGTAAGAGTTCTTAGCCCCAAGGAGCTTACATTCTAACTAAGGAACACATCACATATAACATAACTGTATCTCACTGAAAGGAATTTTGGTTTGGGAAGTCATAGATATGATAAGTAGAGATATGATAGTTTGTCACGAACTTTCTATTATCAGTGGTCAAATTGATTTCTATTTCCTGATGAATGGCATTAGGGGTAAAAATATTCTGTATGCATATAGCATGTCATGTATGTCTGATAACATGGCATATGGCATGATGGACCATAAGGCACTGATTTTCTAGCAAATATCTTGATGGAAAGAGATGAGAAGAATGGTATGGATTGGCTAAATATAGTGGGTAATATAGATTTGTACTCCTTCACCAGCCTGGACAACTCCACCCCATGAGGATGTTCCTAAGTTTAGCAGTTTAAGTTTCCCAGGGAAGGTGGCACAGTGTTTGTAAATCCAGTCCAATTGCTATTTCAGAGCAAGATGAGATGGGTAAGACAAGGCACATGACAGGATTACCTGGCAAACCTGGATGAGAATGGACCTACAAATTGATACTGTGACCAGTATCATGAATCACTAAGACCTAAAAAAAAAAAAAAAAAAAAAAAAAAAAATCAAATTTCCTGGTCATCTCCTCATCATGCTTTCTCTATATGGACTAGCACTTCTACCTCTATGTCACCAAAACCCTACAGTTCAGCTCCACCTCCCCAGCTCCATAGATAATCTTTTGCCTTATCTTGCTAGCCTCTGGCCATCTCTTCATCATACTCTCCATCTCCCTCCCCCACTTCATAGAATCCCTTTATATGCTGTCTTTTATGTAATATCTAAGCTCTGATAACAAAGCCTTTTATGTTTGCATATATTTTTATTCTTAACATTTATCACTGTGCATGGCAGTTACTAATTGTTTAATAATAACTTTATCTTACAACCTATTTAAATAGTAGTTTATACCTATGCCTACATTCTCACTCTTGTTCTGAGGCTTGAAGGGATACTGATACAAAGCTAGTATTGTTTTGTGTTTACTGACCCCACATTTACAGCTGCTAGTGGTTCATTTTCCTTCTTTCAATCACGGAAGTTTTCACTGCACAGACACAAGTTAGAATTGGCTCATCTGTGCATATATTATAGAGAGCTCATTGCCAAGTCCCATTGATTATACATTCAAACACTTCCTTTCCAACCCCCCACTATATTCCCTTTCTCTTAAGTATCTAAGGATTCTTGGATTCACTCTGTTATCACAAACAATGAATAAACTGGTGTGGCAAAATCCATTGCAAACTCACTAGTTCCAATCGATTCAGCCATTAAAAATCTATCCAATATGTTTTTCAAATATACATATATCCATAGGAAACACTGCTTCTTTCCAAGATTCAAAAGTAATAATGTGTAATTATTCATAAGTATTATTATAACTAATAATGCACTTTATTATATATACTCATTCCTTTTTCTAGTTTTTTCTTCACAATATTCTTCGGAGATAAGAATTTTACAAAAGAGAAACTGAGGCCCAGAATATTAAATTTATTTCACCAAGATCACAGCTCTACTGGCTTTTGGTCCAGTTTCCTATTCAGTGACTAAAGCCCTCAGTCCTGACAGCATATGCGGAAGTTATAAAAGGGAAAAGTAAAGGGCAGATTACTAACAATTATAAGCTTGAAGTCAATCTGACCATTAATAAGACCCCTGCCAAAGCAGTCCAAATCCTAATAGTCTTTCATTGAACAGGCCAGCAAACTGGTGGTGTAAAAATCACAGATGCTTGTTCTTATCATGTTCATGAAATGTAATAATGTCTATGAAGAGCCCTGAACCTTAAAATACCACATAAATGTCACTTACTATTATTTTTATTTCCTCCTGACATATGTATGCAATATTCTCATGGATCTTGGGAGTAAAACCTTGATGCTTCTGTATTCTAAAGCTGTTGTTACGTGGATGAGTTGCCAAATTTGAAGTGGCCAGCTAATCAGTGTTCAAGCAAGATCATGCCAATATAGGCCTGCTTCTCAGGTTTTATCAGTACCCATAGCACTGAAACTATACTACTGAGTTGATCAAGTTGAAAGAAGAAAATAGGGAGCATCGAGCATGCATGGTCCTCCTGAAAGAGAAGAAAAGAAATGGTGGGGATGTGATGTTGTTTTAGTTTCTTACCTTTGTCACTAGATGACATCAAAGTAATGTAGCTTAGATGCTTTTAAAAGTGAATGAGAAGAAAGTAGCCTTGGAATAAGTCAAGAGTGTGTGATCAGTGTTCACATGTAAAAACATTTTTCTGAGGAAAGACTCTGCTTTTAAATTTAATGTCCCAAAGAGTTCTTATGTGAAAGTTGCTTAAAAGAACAATTCACTCATCACATTTATTAGAGCACACTCCTAAAATAAATCACGGGAAATTTTATTAACCTTTTCTACCATATTCAAATATCCAACTTTCTATCTCTGTTATCTCAACTTCTACTTTACTGATAAGATTGAAGCCAAACAAGAGCTAGATCCTTCTTTCTACATCAAAATGTTTCTACAAATTTATCCATTCTCCATGCCTAATCTTTTCACTTGTATCTTCAATTCCATCCCTTCCTGTCTCCTCCAACATTTCCATCATGGATTTAATCATTTGCATCCACCTCACATCCACCTCTTCATACTTATCTATTTAGATACTTTAGCATAACAAAACTTTTCATACATAGAACTAGTATTGAAAGCAGTTATCTGCTCAAGTATGTGGACTTCTCTGCTCTGTACCTCCATAGAATTTTTAAAAAATAAGACATATTCATTTATTCTTAGGCCTCATCCATGGTCTTTCAAATAAAATATTTCTCTCCTTGAAAAGTTGACAATATTTGACAATGGGAAAAGTGAAATTTATGACTTAGCCATTTCCCTGTTGCCTGATTTGTCTTCTAATCTACTGGAGGATCAAGTTGCCCTGCTTTTGCCATTATAGTTCCCAGTGTGATGATATCAATAGAATGACAGTAAATGAATGTGATCTAATGGTGTCCTCATGGAACCTATGAATTTAAATTATAGGGATTGGGCCAATGCTAATAACCTATCATCTTAGAATTTAAAAATAAGTTTGATATGTTTAAATTCCCAAGTTAATGACATAAAAATCTGTCAATACTACTCCCCAAAAATTTTGATATTAAAATTTGCCTTTCATTTCTTATTTTAAAAATTATACTAGGTACCAAAAAATTCTCTGAAGTCAAATATTTTGAACTTTTTATAGCTTCTTTAATCTTCAGCTAGTAAGCACTAGCCTATTTTGAATTATCTGAATAGCACTCAGAAGAAATGGTCAGCAGAGAAAATGAGAAGAAATTTTTGTTTTCTAGAAAAGCAAATTAAGTGATTTACAGTTCTATCATGCAAATATTACTGAGTTCTAGATTTGGGAAAATAACTACAATTATTGTAGGACAGCTAAAACCATGTTTTAGAAGGTAAATCTGCCAATACATTAAAATAATTAAAACAGACCTTTTTGTCTTAAGAATAATGAAACAACTTTTCCTTGTTTACACTTTTTCTTTGGCTAAAGAAATTATTGTTTTTAAGTGAAAGAGCAAATAGTAAAATGCTATGATTCAAAAGTAAAAGATAATTTAGTGATTGCACGAATGAATATATGATCATCCAAGTAATTCACTGAATAGCTTCAAAATTAAATGTTGTTTTGCAGGCCATTCTAAACTACACAGGAATTTTGGGTTACAAAGATTTTTTATTTCTAATTACACTTTGATATCTAGGTGCAATTTTTTTTTAAATTTTGAGCTTAATATTTAGGTGAACCACATATGCACACCTATATGTATTACATAATACAACACCTGTGTATTCTATTAAACATTACCCATGTTTCTCGAAAATCATTCTAACATTTGATTCTTCTGGTTATGGAAGTAAAAATAAATCAGACCTTTGTAAAAAAAAAAAAAAAACTGGGCAGTATTTATTGCCTCTTGTAGAGGTTGAATTTGAATAAATCTTTCTTTAAATGTTGGTGTTGAATAAAATCTGAAAAAAAAAGAAATTTATTTAGTTGACCACCAGACACAAACAGTAATTATGAAGTACAAGGAAAATCATGAAATATCCTTCATGAACAATATAATACTTAAGCTGAGTTTTGTATAGTAATCAAGATTTTGAATTTTTTTCTCATATCATTTAACTCTTTTATGAGAAAGGGCTTATTTGATATTTGCCTTGTATATTTTGGCTCTCAGACCTCTATTAGAGATATTTGATTTTTCCCCAGCTTTCCTTCTCCTCTTGCTATGATTTTGTTAATACAAAAGCTTTTCTATTTATACTTTTTAATAATCTTTACCCATTGCTTAAGAGTTCTATTTCACCCCCAACCAAAAATTAAACTCGAAATACAAAAATTAAAAGGAGAAATCAATAAAATTGAAAGTAAAAAAACTATTGAATTAATAAATAAAACCAAGAGTTGGTTTTATGAAAAAGCCAATAAAATAGATAAACCTTTGGTAAATTTGATCAAAAAAAAGAAAGAGGAAAATCAAATTGATAGTCTTACAAATGAAAAGGGGGATCTTTCCACCAATGAAGAGGAAATTAGAGAAATAATAAGGAGTTACTTTGCCCAACTTTATGCCAATAAATTTGATAACTTAAGTGAAATGGATGACTTTCTCCAAAAATATAGGCTCCCTAGATTAACAGAGGAGGAGATAAATTGCTTAAATAGTCCCATTTCAGAAAAAGAAATAGAACAAGCTATTAATCAACTCCCCAGGAAAAAATCCCCAGGGCCAGATGGATTCACATGTGAATTCTACCAAACATTTAAAGAACAATTAGCCCCAATGTTATATAAATTATTTGAAAAAATAGGGGATGAAGGAGTCCTACCAAACTCCTTTTATGACACAGACATGGTACTGATACCTAAACCTGGTAGATCGAAAACTGAGAAAGAAAATTATAGACCAATCTCCTTAATGAATATTGATGCTAAAATCTTAAATAAGATATTAGCAAAAAGACTTCAGAAAATCATCTCCAAGATAATACACTATGATCAAGTAGGATTTATTCCAGGAATGCAGGGCTGGTTTAATATTAGAAAAACTATTAATATAATTGACCATATTAATAATCAAATTAATAAGAACCATATGATCATCTCAATAGATGCAGAAAAAGCATTTGACAAAATCCAACATCCATTCCTACTAAAAACTCTTGAGAGTATAGGAATAAATGGATTATTCCTTAGAATAATCAGGAGTATATATTTAAGACCGTCAGTAAGCATAATATGCAATAGAAATAAACTGCAACCTTTCCCAGTAAGATCAGGAGTGAAACAAGGTTGCCCACTATCACCATTACTATTCAATATAGTACTAGAAACGCTAGCCTCGGCAATAAGAGCCGAGAAAGAGATTCAAGGAATTAGAGTAGGAAATGAGGAAATCAAACTATCACTTTTTGCAGATGACATGATGGTATACTTAGAGAACCCCAAAGACTCTGCTAAAAAACTACTAGAAATAATTCAAAATTTCAGCAAAGTGGCAGGATACAAAATAAATCCACATAAATCCTCGGCATTTTTATATATCACTAACAAAATGCAACAGCAAGAGATACAAAGAGAAATTCCATTCCAAACAAATGTTGAGAGTATAAAATATTTGGGAATCCATCTACCAAAGAAAAGTCAGGAATTATATGAGAAAAATTACAAAACACTTGCCACAAAAATAAAATCAGATTTAAATAATTGGAAAGACATTCAGTGCTCTTGGATAGGCCGAGCGAATATAATAAAGATGACAATACTCCCCAAACTAATCTATTTATTTAGTGCTATACCAATCAGACTCCCAAGAAACTATTTTAATGACCTAGAAAAAATAACAACAAAATTCATATGGAAGAATAAAAGGTCAAGAATTGCAAGGGAACTAATGAAAAAAAACTCAGAGGAAGGTGGTCTAAGTGTACCTGATCTAAAGCTATATTATATAGCAGCAGTCACCAAAACCATTTGGTATTGGCTACGAAATAGACCGGTAGATCAGTGGAACAGATTAGATACAAAGGACAAAAAAGGGTACATCTATAGCAATCTAATCTTTGACAAACCCAAAGATTCCAACATTAGGGATAAAAATTCATTATTCGGAAAAAACTGTTGGGAAAACTGGAAATTAGTATGGCAGAAATTAGATATGGATCCACACTTAACACCATATACCAAGATAAGATCAAAATGGGTACATGATTTAGGCATAAAGAGGGAGATAATAAATAGATTAGAGGAACAGAGGATAATCTACCTCTCAGACTTGTGGAGGAGGAAGGAATTTATGACCAGAGGAGAACTAGAGATCATTATTGATCACAAAATAGAAGATTTTGATTACATCAAACTAAAAAGTTTCTGTACAAATAATACTAATGCAAACAAGATTAGAAGGGAAGTAACAAATTGGGAAAATATTTTTAAAAACAAAGGTTCTGACAAAGGTCTCATTTCCAAAATATATAGAGAACTGACCCAAATTTATAAGAAACCGAACCATTCTCCAATTGATAAATGGTCAAAGGATATGAACAGACAATTCTCAGAGGAAGAAATTGAAACTATATCCACTCACATGAAAGAGTGTTCCAAATCACTACTGATCAGAGAAATGCAAATTAAGACCACTCTGAGATACCACTACACACCTGTCAGATTGGCTAAGATGACAGGAACAAATAATGACAAATGTTGGAGGGGATGTGGGGAAACTGGGACACTAATACATTGCTGGTGGAGTTGTGAAAGAATCCAGCCATTCTGGAGAGCAATCTGGAATTATGCCCAAAAAGTTATCAAACTGTGCATACCCTTTGACCCAGCAGCGCTACTACTGGGATTATATCCCAAAGAAATACTAAAGAGCGGAAAGAGACATATATGTGCCAAAATGTTTGTGGCAGCTCTTTTTGTTGTAGCTAGAAACTGGAGGATGAATGGATGTCCATCAGTTGGAGAATGGTTGGGTAAATTGTGGTATATGAAGGTTATGGAATATTATTGCTCGGTAAGAAATGACCAGCAGGAGGAATATAGAGAGGCCTGGAGAGACTTAAATCAACTGATGCTGAGTGAAATGAGCAGAACCAGAAGATCACTGTACACTTCAACAACAATGCTGTATGAGGATGTATTCTGATGGAAGTGGAAATCTTCAACATAAAGAAGATCCAACTCACTTCCAGTTGATCAATGATGGACAGAGGTAGCTGCACCCAGAGAAGAAACACTGGGAGGGGAATGAAAATTGTTAGCACTAATATCTGTCTGCCCAGGTTGCATGTACCTTCGGATTCTAATGTTTATTGTGCAACAAGAAAGTGATATTCGCACACATGTATTGTACCTAGACTATATTGTAACACATGTAAAATGTATGGTATTGCCTGTCGTCGGGGGGAGGGAATAGAGGGAGGGGGGGTAAATTGGAAAAATGAATACAAGGGATAATATTATAAAATATATATATATATAATAAAAAAAAAAAGTTAAAAAAAAAAATAAAAAAAAAAATAAAAATTCTTGCTTTAAAAAAAAAGAGTTCTATTTCATAACTATCTGTATATATATCTGATCTGTCTCTATTGTTATGTTATGAAGTTTAATATCCATTTTTACTTTATTGTGGTTTATGGCATAAAATATTGGTCTAAACTTAATTTGTGCTAAGCTGTTTTCCAATTTTCTTAGTTCTTATCAAGAATCATAGCCACTAGGGGCAGCTAGGTGGTGCAGTGGATAGAGTACCAGCCCTGAAGTCAGGAGGACCTGAGTTCAAATATGACTAGACACTTAATACTTCCTAGCTGTGTGACCCTGGGCCAGTCACTTAACCCCAATTGCCTCAGGGGAAAAAAAAAAAGAATCATAGCCAATAAACCCTTAAGTGCCCACTATGTTTCCATCTATTATAATTAGTGTTAGGGATTTAAAAAAAAAAGATATAAGGGGGAGGAGATAGAATATTTATTTTTTATAAAAAATAAGACACCATATAGAAGAAGGTTATCCCATATATAGGCATGATAAAATCTTATAGCCAGGCAGGGAAATGAGCCAAAGAGATGAAATTTATAGAGCTGATATCATCTTGTAGTGTGATGGGTTTCTGGAGATTTTAAAATCCAATAGAGCATCCAGGTAAAAAAGGATGAAGTGAAAGCATCCTCTTTAATGGGTGGCAATTTGGGGAAGAACTGTCTATTATCCACCCTTCACCCTCCACTCTCTTCCAGCCAGAGGCAAAAAATATTAAGGATTTCAGAGTTGATGTCATTTTGCAAGATGATGAACTTTTGGAGATCATACAGTCCAGGAAAAAGGTTAGGTGAGAAATTATGGTATGAATGCCCCAAGTACCTTCCTCAAATAGAGATTCTGAGATGAGTTCCCAGATATCCTCTTCCATTATGTCCAACCAGAGAGAGGATAAACTATAAAAGAAAGAGGTGTCAAGAAGGTCTGAATTTCAGAATTACTTTCATTTTGCAAAATGAAGAGTATCTGGATATCATGAATCTTAGGAGAGCAGTTACATGGGAAATGAAAGAAATCATCTAAGTTAGAAAGGAAAAAAATTTATTAAAGGCTTATGTTGCAGATATCATGTTACATACATGATTTTCATTTATTTGATCCTCATAATACCCTGTAAATATTGGTATGATTATCCCCATTTTAATGTTGAGGAAACTGAAGCAAAGATTAATTGATTTCCCCAAGAGCATATAATTAGATTTGAACTCAGGTCTTGACTCCCAGTCCTCCAGCCCTTGAATCATCTCGCTTGCTTAAGTACTTTCTGTTGTGGGGTTTGTCTAATAATAAGTTGTTGGCTTCAGTTATTTATGATTCATCCTTATATCATCTATTTTACTGATCCACTTTTCTATTTTGGGTAAGATTTTAACATGCAAAAATGATGACAGCAAAGTCTAACTAAAAGAAAAAATATGACCACAACTATGGTGGAAGGAAACTCTGGGCCAGTTCCACAAATAGTCAGTAGTATTAGATCCTAATTTATGTATATATAAAAGAATAGTTGGATGTAATTCTTGATAGGAAAGTTGTAAATGATGGTTGAATCCAAGGATAGAAAATCTCTAAGCAACAAAAATCATGGTATACTGAAAATATAATTGACCCTGAAATCAGAAGACCTTTCAAATTCTGTCTCTGATGTTTGCTGTGCTACCTTGTGCAAATTGTTAAATTTCTGAGGACTTCAGTTTCCTCAACTGTAGAGTGTCTTGGACTATCTTATAAATATTTTCAGTTGTTAGTTAAATGCAAATTTTCTCACTTCCCCTCTTTTTTTTCTGTCTCTTCCTTTTACCAACAAGGCAGCATCATGGAAAGCAAAGACCTTTCCATAAATCTAGATAGACATTAGATACTTAATAAATGTTTATTGACTGACTATCTTCTCTGCTATTGTGTTGGCACATTGTGTTTCCTCGGGAAAAAAAATTAATTGCATCTTGATGCAATTACAAGTTAGATGTCAAAGTAGACAGATGAATATACCCTATGGTCTTATAAATTTACATTTCTTTTGGTAACTAAGGAGCAGTATTGTATCTTTATTCTAGGAACTCTGATATTAATGTAGTTAGATTAGCTCTGCCTAGTCAGATGTGAAACAGAACCTGGAATTCTAAATCTATTGAGAGAGAGAATCATTCTTCTTATTTAAATTGTAACCTTGCCCTCCTAAAATGATTGAAAAGAAGTCAGCAAGATGACCTTTTGTCTGTTAATTATGCATAGTATAAATCCCTCACTTTGTCTAGCTTCCCCTTTCTGGCTATATATTCTTCTCTTGATCTATAGGGAAAAGTGATCCTCACCTGAGGGTTCAAAAAGCATCCATCAGTATGTTCAAGGATCAGCCTTGCATTCATAATTAGCTTGTCACCTCTCCCTCCTCCTCTTTTCCTTTTGTCTAATTCTTTTTTCTCTGTACCAACTTTTATTTTTTCTTTCCATTATTTTTTGCACTCATCTCTTTTTATCTCTCATTCTTTCATTACTTCTTCATTGCCCACTTATCTTCTTTCCTTATTTTCTTGCTTCTACTCCCCATCTTCTACATTCATCCAAAATACACACAAAATTATAACAACTTAACAGGCCAGTTAAGGAAAAAAGTAATCAGAGCCTGTGTGTATGTGTGTCTGTATGAATCTACATATGTAACATAAATATAAACAAGTGTTTATATACATTATATCAATACACACATACACACCCATGCGCGCGCACACACACACACACACACACACACACACACACACACACACACACACACACACTTTGAGATTTTACACCATCATTGTTCTTCAAGGAAGAAAAGAAGCAATATGTTATTCACAAACAAACATACCTCACCTATCTACAAGCACATATTTTTCTGAAATCTTGACCAAAATTGAATGAAGAGGAAATGAAGAGCATATTAAATTTCTTTGAGATTTACCAACTGATTTCTTTTAGGTCTTGGAAACAGATGGTATTATGAAATACACTGTATTGCAAAAAAGAGAAAAGGTTTTAGTAGGTCCTCACTCACATTTCCCAGGCATGGTTTGAGATGTAGGGATAATTCACTTCCCCTGTTCCTTTGGAATGATGAGAGGTATTTCATTCTCTGTCTCTGTGTGTGTCTGTCAGTCTGTGTGTGTCTGCTTGTCCGTGTGTATGTCTGTCTGTCTCTGTGTGTGTCTGTCAGTTTCTTTGTGTGTATCTGCCTGTCTCTGTGTGTCTGCCTGTCTCCATCTGTGTGGCTGTTTGTATGTCTGTATATCTGCCTGTGTCTGAATGTAAGCCTATCTGTGTGTGTGTTTTTATTCTAGAATTTCCTGGAATACTAGAAATAATCCCCATCCTCTTCTCTTGCAATTGGGTTTTTTCTATAGTAATTTTTATCTCCATTGATAACTTCAATTTATTCCATTTGGGAATATAGCAAGTTTCATGTGATCACTTTGAGAACAAGACATCTATACTTCCAACTTTCTCGTCAGTTCCTGGTTTACTGAAATACTTTACTATTACTCTGAATTACTTGTTTAGTCTGACATTGTCCTACCACCTCCCATTTGCATGAGATATTCTTTAAAGACATCCCTGTTAGACAAATGTCTAGGCACAAATGTCTAAACACATACAGACACAGGCAGACACATACACACAGACATATTAACACACAGAGAGAGAGACAAGCAGGTACACACACACAGATAGGCTCACACATGCAGACACAGGCAGTTACACAGACATACAGACAGCCATAGAGATGGAGATAGGTAGACACACAGGCAGACACACACACACACACACACACACTGGCAGATACACAAACAGAGACTGGCAGACACACACACACAGACACAGGCAGATACATACACATAGACACAGGCAGACACACACACAGAGACAGGCAGACACACACACACACAGAGACTGACAGACACACACAGACACAGGCAGACACACACACACAGAGACTGGCAAACACACACAGACATAGGCAGACACACACAGACATAAGCAGACACACACACAGACATAGGCAGACACACACACAGACACGGGCAGACACACACACAGACTGGCAGACACACACATACAGAGACTGACAGACACACACAGACACGGGCAGACACACACACACAGAGACTGGCAAACACACACATACAGAGATTGGCAGACACAAACAGGGCAGACACACACAGACATAGGCAGACACACACACAGACTGGCAGACACACACAAAGACAGGCAGACACACACACAGACATAGGCAGACACACACACAGAGACTGGCAGACACAGACATATATAGAGACTGGCAGACACACACACAGATATGGGCAGACACACACACAGAGACTGGCAGACACACACACAGTGGCAGACACACATAGACATAGGCAGACACACACACAGACATGGGCAGACACACACACACACAGACTGGCAGACACACACATACAGAGACTGGCAGACACACACAAAGACAGGCAGACACACACACACACAGACTAGGAGACACACTCACAGACAGACAGCCACACAGACACAAGCAGACACAGGCAGACACACACACAGACACAGTCAGACACACAGCCAGACACACACAGACATACATACAGATACACACACACACACACACACACACACACAGTAGAAATACAGACATAAATCTCCTGACCATCAAAAAGATGAAGCATAGCAGGATCAGCCTAGTCTGAAAGCCAAAAGGAAGAATTCTGCTGAGCTGTTTAATAGTAGAAAATAATAGTATGATTGAAACCTCTATACTCATAATTATGAACAGCATTTTTGGCTGATATTTGCTTTAACTGCCCAAATATTTAATAAGCAACTATAATAAAAGGATACCAATAATAGCAACATCCCACTATTCTCTAGTACTTTAAGGTTTACAAAGCATTTTCCTAATAGCCCTACAAGTTTGATAATTCAAATAGCATTAAGTACTTTATATACTCGAGGAATTTGGAGCACAGACAAATCACACCTTGCCCAGAGTCACCCAGTTATTAACTAAGAGAGGTGAATTTGAACTTGGATCTCTTGACTCCATTACTACAGAGCACACTATCTGAATACTTCCAGCCTCTGGTTATTGAAATTTTTTTATTGAAGGAAAAAACAAAAAAAAAATGTTTGTTAAGTTGTTACAATCTTAGAATTACTATTTTTTTCCTAGTTCAGATAGTAAAGAACACTAAAGGAAAATGAATACTGTCCATTGCAAACATGTCAAGATTATGCATCACAGAGAAATGAGACCTCAAAGGATGTATACTCTAATCCATGACTTCATTTTTTCCCTGTTGCATCTTTTATTTATTTTTAATAGAATTTTATTTTTCCAAATACATGGAAAGATACTTTTCAACATTCATCTTTGCAAAATCTTGTGTTCCAAATGTTTCTACCTCTCTGACTTATCTCTCCCCTTCCCCCTTTGTTTCTCTCCTTCCCCAGACAGTAAGCAATCCAATGTAGGTTAAGCATGTGTAATTATTTTAAACATGTTTCCATATTCTTCATGCTGTGAAAGAAAAAATAAGATCAAGAGAAACATGAGAAAGAAAAAAACAAACAAACAAATAATAACAAAAAGATGAAAATAGTATCCTTTGATCAATATTCAGTCTCCATAGTTCTCTCTCGGGATGTTAACCCATGACTTTAAAAATCACTTTAAGAACTAGTTTTTATTAAATAATAAATAGTTACTCATTAATAATAGCTAACATTTGCTAAGAGCTTTAAGTGTTACAAAATGTTTTATATATAATATTTCATTTAATTATCACAACAACCCTTCAAAGTATCATCACTATTCTCATTTTGCAGGTAAAGAAACTAAGATTGAGAGAAGCTACAAGAGACAACAGCTAGATGGCATAATGAAAGGAATATTAGAAGTCAGGAAGATCTGAGTTTGAATCCTGCTTCAAAGAATTACTAGCTGTATAAACCTTTGCAAATCACTTAGTCTCTTATCGTGTTTCCCTCATCTAAAAATGATAATGATAATATTTAGTTGACTATTGTAAGAGTCAAATGAAATACATTTTGCAAACCTTAAAGCATTATATAAAGATTGCTATTTAGTGACACAGATGCCAGAAAAGATTTTGAACTCAGTTATTCCTGTCCCAAAGGCCAGCACTCTAAGAAGCAACTCACCTAGCTTCCTTATTAAACATATACTTCCTGGAAGGTCCCAAGATGAGAGAGAGGTAAAATTAGAGAGAGAGAGAGAGAGAGAGAGAGAGAGAGAGAGAGAGAGGAGAGGAGAGGAGAGGAGAGGAGAGGAGAGGAGAGGAGAGGAGAGGAGAGGAGAGGAGAGGAGAGGAGAGGAGAGGAGAGGAGAGGAGAGGAGAGGAGAGGAGAGGAGAGGAGAGGAGAGGAGAGGAGAGGAGAGGAGAGGAGAGGAGAGGAGAGGAGAGGAGAGGAGAGGAGAGGAGAGGAGAGGAGAGGAGAGGAGAGGAGGAGAGGAGAGGAGAGGAGAGGAGGAGAGGAGAGGAGAAGAGGAGAGGAGAGGAGGAGAGGAGAGGAGAGGAGAGGAGAGGAGGAGGAAGAGGGAGAGGGAGAGGGAGAGGGAGAGGGAGAGGAAGAGAAAGAGGGAGAGGGAGAGGGAGAGGGAGAGGAAGAGGGAGAAGAAGAGGAAGAGGGAGAGGAAGAGAGAGAGAGAGAGAGAGAGAGAGAGAGAGAGAGAGAGAGAGAGAGAGAGAGAGAGAGAGAGAGAGAGAGAGAGAGAACACCTTGGACTATGACATATTGTAGATCTTGGACAAGTCACTTAATAAGTGACTTAAAAGCTCAACTTCTCTAGATCTCCTTTTTTTAACTATAAAATGAAGAGGTTGGACTAGATAATTTCCAAGCTCCCTTCAACTTCTAAATCCATGACTCAATGATGCTACCCACCTACAAATGAAAAAAATCTAGGTAATGGTCTTGGGTTTGATACTCACTAGCTATAGAATCTGCAATAATTCCTAGTACCTCTATGAGCTTCAATTTCTTGATCTGTAAAACAAGGGCAATATTTCCTTCCCTGCCCACCTATAGATTGTAGTGAGAATTAAATGAAATTATGCCAAACCACATTGAAAGCTATAACATTATAAGCATAGAATAATTATTGCTGTTATTAATAGATAGTCCATGGCCAAAGAATTTATCATTGAGTTGTCATTTGTTAGTAAGCATTCTCTCTGTATCTAGCTAGGCTGGTCCTCAAAAAAGCATCCCATTTTGTCGCTAGAACCACATTTAGATGCCGACGTCTCTTGTACTCTGCTGACATACTTCTATGGATCTGTGATTCCATGGGGTAAGGCAATCACCTATTGACATAGATCACAATATGACATGTCTTTTTACCCAATATAATACTTGTCATATCCTTTTATAAATTCTCCATAGAGGATTTCCCTGATACAAAGACAACCCTTTTGTTATTTTAATATTGAATAACTATAATACAATACCCACACTATCCATTGGTTAGTATTCACCTCAAATCTTATCAGTATCATTATACTACAACTTACTGATATCAAACATGCACCCTTCCATCACCTTTGGTCATCTGTGGTTTTTATTTTTGTATGAAAACATTGGTCTATAATACTTGTATAATTATATAGCATTAATAAATTAATACTGACATCAAAAAGGCAGGTTTAGGCATGGAGTCAGTGAAAGCTATTCTCTAACTCCCAAATGCAATCCAATTAATCTCTTTCCCCCTATCCAATTAAGCAGTCAACTAGGTGGCAGAGTAGATAAAGCACCAGGCCTGGAGTCAGGAAGACCCATCTTCATGAGTTCAAATCCAGTCTCAGATTGTATGATCCTAAGCAAATCACTTAATTCTGTTTATATCAATTTCCTCATCTGTAAACTGATCTAGAAAATACAATAGAAAACTACTGCAATGTTTCTGCCAAGAAAACTCCAAATGGGGTCATGAAAAGTCAGATATAACCGAAAAATGACTGGACAAATTCAATTATGGACCCAGCTCATCATTTGTCTTACTATATGTTATTTTTCTACTCAGGATATATATCACTGAATGAATGATTCAATCAGCTGGTAATGGGTTTTCTTCATCCATATCCTATGTTAATATCTGTTAGGTGGTCATGGAACTCATTATGAAAACCCCATACTATTTCTGGACTTTATGAACAAAGAGAAGTATCTCATGTGCTTTTCTGTCTATAGAAAATCCCTATTTCATTTTGACTATATTAGCCATCTCTCCTGGCAGTGAAAAAGTGAAAACAAACAAACAAAAAAAAACTTTGATAAGTATATAACACTTAGTTCTGTGCTTCTTTTAATGTTGATAATTAGGAAAAAGAAAGAATAGTAAAGTAATATACATTTATGTAGCACCTACTAGATAATATTTTGTTATTTGGTCCTCACAAGAATTCTACTAGGTAGATACTATTATTAATTTCCATTTTTACATTTAAGGAAGCTGAAACCAACTTAGGTCAACTAACTTACCCAGTATCATACAGCTAATAGCTGAAGACAATTTTTTTTTTCTCTGAAACCAAATTTTAATTCAGGATTTCCTAACTCCAAACTCAGTGCTCTATCTAATATGCCATCTAATTACCTCTAATTAGAGATTATTGCAAAAGTTTATCACTATGATGGTGTCTGAGTAAGTTTGAACAATCTTTAAAATGAGAAACCCCTTGTTTGAAGACAATCTTGAAGGCTGCTTTTCACTCTGCCAAATCAGTGTTTCTCTGCATCAAACAATAAACTCAGCATGACTTTATTTTTTCCCTTTCTTTGTTAAGATTGTAAATATGAGATCTTCTCTAAAAATATGAATTTTTTTCATATTATTGCCTTCTATAATAGTTTCCATTCTTTAGAATTTCCCCATTGCTGTATGTTTAAATCATTCCTTCAGTCCCCATGAAATCATGCTACCTTTTGCATGGATTTCCTCTCTATATATTTGGTTGTGTCCACCTGCTATTCCTTATTTTATGTTCTTCAATATTATTTTGAAGTTTTTTTTACATAAAGTACCAATATGTAAATTTCAAATACAGTGACTATACTAATATAAAAGAATTCAAGAAATGCTATCAGTTCTACTATTAATACTAAAGTTTCTTAAATTCTGGAGTGTAATCACCATATGAGATTGAATAACAGAACATGGATCTTGAAAAATTTAGCCATAGAATAAGGTATCCAATATTCTACCAATAAGTAATTCTTTATGTAAAAATGAACAAGCATATCCCTCTCATTAGTATGCAAATTTGCTTTCATCTTTAATAAATGGTAAAATTATATATATGTTTTAAAATACATTTCCTTGTGATTTGTTATCAGTAAACTTTTTATGTGTATATCTCTATATCTAGGGTCATGTAAAAGTTTCTTGAACAAAAAGTGGTCACAAGTGGAAAAAATTTAAGCCTTCATTTATAGATCTTGTCCATCACAATTTTCTACATATTGTCCAATTTCAATTTTGTATGTGTTTCATTGATGTTAATGGAATTCAAACTCCTTGAGGACATGGAAATTTTCCATTCTAAGTATCTTGAACATAGTAGGTGCTTATTAAGTGAAAAATTGATTTAAATGTTATCAATATAATTTATTCTTAAAAACTTTCTGCAGGCTCCTTTATCTCTTTATTAATTTTCACTATCTTATGAAATATATTATGCCTGATTTTCTATCACACTCCTCTTAGATGTTTTGCAAATTAGCTTGTGCTAAAATGTCAATGTTGCCTCTGGCTACTGTGACTCTACATGGAAAAGCTTTCAAGTGTATGCTAGTTGAAGTGCTTAGTTCTTTTGGTCTCCTCATTGTGTCAATTTTATAGCAATTAAATAAAAAGAAATGGTAGAAATAGGAACCAATGTCATTATTTTTATGTCTATCATTTTTAGAGTTAAAACCTGTTTTAAAAGGGCAAACTAGAACTATAGTTATATGCAGTATCATCTTTATTATTAATTTTGAACTGACATAACTAATCAATGATGCAAATGCACACAGAACTAATTCTGAAGTCAGTTAAGTAGTCATTGCTTTCTGTTTAAAATATATTGTGTGTATCTGTAGATAGATATACAGATAAACAGATAGTAATGCTATCTAGTAGTGTCCTTTACCTTCTGACTCTTGAAGACATTCATAACATATAGAATAAACATTCTATAACATATAGAGATTTGAGACAATCTCTTTCATTATCTCTTTCATTTCCCAATCCTAAATAATATTGAAAATTCTCCTTTCTCTTTTCCCACCCCATACCAAGCTTTGCATTGATATCAATCAATACCAAAGCATATTGACCAACAAAAGGAACTTATTGTTACATTTGAAATTGTAGGAATCTTATAGACAAGTGATCAATCTAAATATCAAGTTCATGATTTTAAAAAAAGAACATTGAGAATATTCTAATACACACTCTATATTTGTGGAAAGCATATATTTAAGAATTTAAATAAAGGATTGATAAAATCTAATTACCAAATGATTTTAAGAAGAAGTTATATCCAGAGTGATAGAAAGCTCTGAGGAATGAAATTCTAAAGATACCAGCAGAATTGATTTTTATGAGGAAGAAAAAGGGGAGCTGCTTGTAATCAATAAATTCAGATTTTAAAAAGATATGGATAAGATGGAAACAATGGAAAGTAACTAAAGTCCATTCAGAAGAATATAAAAATCTTCCAAGAACTGTGTCAGGAGAGCTAATGTGGAGAATTAGCTATAACCACCAATAAATGCTAAAAACAAACAAACAAAAAATGTTAGTTTTTTTTTTGTTTTGTTTTGTTTTGCTTGTTTCGAGCTATAATGTTTTGAGACACAAGAAATCAGAGCCAGGATAATAATACTGCTTGAGGTATCTAGGGTAATGATAATGAACACTTATGAAAAAGCTGAACTCATCTCTTCTCATTCTTCAGTTTCCTCTTCTAAGAATGATCTTTATCCTCAGAAGTAGAGAATCAATATAGATAATAAGAAGTAGAAACTCAGGATGAGCAAAGAAATAAGCAGTATCCAGTAGTTGTTAATAAGTTAGTTGTCAGTTGCAGGGGGGGGGAGAACAATCATTGAATAATAAAAGAATAGCAAATACACTTGCTGAACAAGTCAATAAATGTTCACACATTAAGGACAATGGGTAAGGTGCTAATAGACTGAAGAAAGAAAAATATCCCAGTTTTCAAACTAAGAAAGAAGGCAATGTTTTCAGACTATGGAGACCAATAAATTTTCTCTCTCTTGCTAGCAGAATAATACAATTAGAAATAGTTTTTAAGCACTTAGAGAAGCAGTGATCATAAAAGTCCTTCATGACTTTATCAAGAATAAGTAACGTCAGCCTGATATTGTCTTTTGGTTAATGTTTGTAAGCTGGCTAATCAGAAGAATTCAATAGGCAGAGGTTATGTAGGGTTAGCAAAATCATTTTTTATTTTACCTTATTGATGTATGTTGCTTCATATCATCTTTGCTTCCCTTTCCCTCTTGTATCTTAGAGAGACACCCTTATAACAAGGAATAAAGATTTTTAAAAATTAAGCAAAACTAGCTAATACACCAAATAAGTCTGACAGTGAATCAGCAAAGCACTTGACAACAATCACAATAATAACTAGAATTTATATATAATTTTATGTTTGCAGAGGACTATAGAAGTGTCACCTCATCTAATTTAAGCAATAATCCTGACGTAGATGTTATAGCATCCTCATTTTATAGTTGAGGAAAGTGAACCTGAGAGAAATTAAGTGATTCTTCCATGTCCACATAAACTAGTAGGGGTTTGAAATCTTCCTGATTCAAAGTCCAATATTCTCCACCATACCAAAGTCTCTCATGCTGTGCTTGTACATAAGATGAATGAATATATATATAGGCTAGATAAAAGTATGATTAGATAGATTAGGAACTTGGTTTCTAATTAGTTTTAATTATCAATATCATTTTGGAAAGAGGATTATAGCCACAGGAACATGACTCAAGTGAGGCTTTTCTGAGGTTGGAGAAGAGATGGTCATATTTGTAAGTAGTGGGCAAGGAAAAATTGAAATTTAGTAAGAGTGGGGATAATTGAGAGGTCATTCTGCCAGAGAAAGGGAAGATAGAATTGCTTGTGTATGAAGATTAACTTTATATGAAACAGGGATACAAAAGTAAGTAGGGCAAGACATTTAAATCATGTGAGATAGGGTTGAAGAACAAAAGAGGGTTATCAGTGAATGGCCTCAATTTTTTCAGTGAAATATGAGGCAAGGTTCTCAAATGAGAAAGGAGGTGAAATAGTAAGACATGGGAAGTTTGAAGAAGGAGAAAAATGTTTGGAAAAGACAATATGGTAAATGAGATAGTGAATTATTAAGGGGAACAGATGTGTAAAAGAATTGCTTTGCTGCCATGAGGATTTAGTTGAAATTGTGTAATATAATTTTATAATATACCCAATAAACATAGTTTGACATTTTCTCCAATTTGTTCAAGAACAATTAAATTTGTGAAGGAAAAGGGAATATTCTATAGTTGGGGTTTGGCAGGAGAGTATGAATAGGACAAGAGAACCAAAAACTCAATAGAAGAACATGGTATGGAGTTGAAACTTGTTCAAGAGGTTAAGATGGAGATCACCAGTACAAAGGTGATGGCTTGGGGAAGAAAGATGAGGTAGAGGGATTATAGGTCACAGTGATGACAGAGTTACTTCTTGTAAGATAACACAAAAAAAGAAATGACAACAGATTATAATCATTTAAAGAAATTTCAGTATTTATGAACATGGAAGTGAAACTGTGGTGGGTGGCTGATGGGAACATCCAGAGTATGACAACCTCTCAGTATATTTGAAAAGGAAGTTCACAGCAAATAAGTAAAATTTAATTCATTTCAGCAACAGGGACTGATTAGATTCAGCAAGTGTTTCTAAGATGTAGAACGTGAAGCTAAAACTTCTTGGATCTGAATTGGCTTTCTGTGTATGATAGCATGTTGCTTCTCAGCTCGTTTATAAGGAAGTCCTAGTAACAGACCCTATCTACTTACTTTCTAATCAATTTTCTATAAAGGCTTAAAGTTTATACAAAGTTTACGTTACACTTTCCTCACTGTAAACCCATGAGATAGGTAGTCCATACAGTATTAATCCTTTTTAACAGGTGACTAAAATGGAGAGCTAAGATAAAGAAATTGCTATTTGTAATGTCCTTGCTAGCTCTCTAAAGGACCTCAGGATCGGGCAAAGTCCTTGGTCTTAGGGTGGAAAAGTGAAGGAGATAGGAGAGTCGCCATGTGGCTGATTCAAGATGGAGTCTGGAGTCTGGAACCTGAAGCCTGAAGGCTTCTGTGGCTGAGAGCTGCTGCTAAAACCTGTGGCTGAGAGAGAGCCCTCTGTCCCTGGGACTCCCCTTAAATACCCCAGCATGACTACATCACTACACCACACTGGGTATGTGCAGCTGTGGAACATCACATCACCACATTAACTTAAGTATAACTATAAGCCAACTAGATTGACACATGATTATATTACATCAAGTGTGTGCTTAGAGAACCACCATCTCACACCCAGTAGATACTTAACTACAAGCACCCTGCTGTCTTAAATTTCCAAATTCCTTAATGTATTAAATATTTTTAGATATGATAATAAAAATCCACATTTATCTTTCTTATTATTTACAATAATATTATTTTCATGGTTGTAGTTGTGATTACTTTATTAAATTAAAAATTAAAATTCCCTCCCATTCATATGGGAATTCAGGCATTTCTATTGAAAATAGAAATGGGTTACCACTGCATTGTCTAATCAAATTTAATTCATTTCAGCTAAATTTTTATCTCATACTATTCTTTTAAGTAGCTATATGTATATTGTAGCTTCTAGGCTAAAACATTAACTGGAAAAGGAAATAGGATCCTTGTGAATAGCAGTAATGAGCTTCCATTTCAATATGGTATGAGACTGGAATTGTTTAAAATGATATATTAACTCTAAAATAAAGTGGAAGAAAATAGGTTGATGACTTTTCTGCTTCTGTAAAATCTAGATTACAGAAATAGTCTTTGTTATTTTTCAGTAGAAAACAAAATGTTCTTTCAAAATTTGCTTTTCATTATATTGAAATATAAGAGAAGCCTGTCTAAATACATGACTACAGTACAGCAGTCCTAGTTATAATTTGACTGATGCCAAGGAAAGCGAAGTGTCACAATTACCTTGCACCAATAGCCATGGACTTGTCTAAGTATCTGGAAACATACAGTGAGGCTCTCAGCAAAAAGAAATTCATTTCCCTCAGATCTTAGAATAAGTTTATAGCAAAAGAATGGAACTGTAGGGCTGCTCTAAACTTAAGAAACAGCAGAGCACCTGTGTTCTACTTGTCTTTGGATGAATTTGGGAATACTAATTTTTCCTATTATCAGTGACATTTTCCAAGTAGTTATTACTGATGTTAGTTTTGAGAAATTAGTAAAAGTCATTTTCTTCTTGATAATTTTGATCCCCCAGTAGTGGACTGCCAGCCCTGGATTATAGAGATAAGCATTGCTCTATCTATCTATCTATCTATCTATCTATCTATCTATCTATCTATCTATCATCTATCTATCTTTCCATCTATCTCTGTTATCAGTTATTTCACCATTAATATAGTATCTCATATTTCCAAGAGTGTTAGGCTTAATTAGAGTGCTTCATAGGACAATGTCAAATTCTAGGGTAATTGTCCCAAGCTTAGAGATCAAAGATCCCCTCTGGAAACTGCCCCATGAGACAAGTAGGGTTATAGCCAGGTGGGTAAGGGAAGGAAGCAAAAACCTGTGGTTCTATCATCTGGTGCTTAAAAGAGATTCAGTTCTCATTCTATACAATACTGCCTGGACATCTTAAGAATTTTTGCTATTTGCCCTAATACTATCCAACCCCCAACAGCACCCTTCTAATCAAAAAATTATGCTTCCCTCCCTCAGCTTTGAAACTCCACTCTCTAATAATAAGCTCAAGTGGCCCATGACTAAATGAAAACTCATTCAACTATCTATATTTAGGTCTCTGCAGAACTGCTCCACATCTATCCTTATGTCTAAAACTGAGCTCATTATCTCTCCTCCACATGTGTGTCTCCTGCTGACTTCACTATCCTTAACTTTGGCACAAAGATTCATTCAGTTACTTATTGTGTGTAACTTGAAAATTATCTTTGACCCTTTACTTTCCCTTATTTCTTATATCCAATAACTTACCAAATCTTGCCAATTCCTCTTCCCCATTATCTTTGGCATTTGTCTCCTCTCTGTTTTGACTTTCCGCAATCCAATACTGGTCTTCATTACCACCTATTTGTACTACAAAAATAACCTCCTCTATAACATTTCCTTTCCTACTTACTGAGCTTTCCATACTCCTTTTCTCCTTTGTCTGCAACATACTTTCTTCTTCTTACATTAGCTTCTGAAAATCTCTCATTTTCTTCAAGCCTCAGTTGAAGGGCTACTTTCTACAGGATAACTTTCCCAATCCCTTTCCCCTGCAAAAGTTATTGCCTCCCACTCAAAATGACAATATATCTTCTTTATTTAAATCTATATATGAATATGTCTTTTCAATCTACATGGTTAAAAAGTTCAGAGACTTTCAGTTTTGTCTTTGAATTGCAGGCATTTACCACAATGACTGGCATATAGTAGGCACTTAATTTCTCATGGAGTGAATTCAACTGAATTAATAACTGATCATCCTACTTCATTTTTCCCCCTGCCTTTCCCACACATCTTTCTTTCTTCCATCATTTCTCTGTTCAAAAATCTTCAGTGGCTCCCTATTACTTCTGGAATAAACTTTTTTGCCCTCAAGATTATGTCAATTTACTTTTTAACTTATATATCTTATAGTCTTATATAACTCCTCTCCACTCAATCTATGCTTTTTATAATTTGAACATGTCCTTGCCTTCTCTAGCCTCTGAAACTTACTCATGTTGTTTACCAGAAATGTTATTGCAACATTCTTCTGATAGATTCCTTTAAAACCCTTTCTTTAAAGCTCAGTTTCAAACGTGACCATGTCTGGAAATCATTCCCTGGTCCCCCATTGACAGCAAACTTCCTCCTTTGCACCTTGTGTTTGTAAATGCTCTGATCTACTTAACAAGTAATAATGTATATTTTCATTTTCTGTGTTTGTATCTTTATCTTATTCTTAGACTATATACTCCATGGAGACAGGAACTACATTTTATCTGACCGTTGTATTATCACACAGTACTCTGCTCATAGTAGTTTATGTTAGTTTAATGAATATACAGTATCACCTCTAGACTACTCCAACTTGACACTCATAGGTTGGCACACCAATGATTACTGTTACTGTAGGTTCTAGGAGTAATCCTGTGAGGTTGTTCTATTATTATTTATAGGTCAGGAATATCCACTGTTGTGTTTATTATTAAGAATCAACCAGAAATACAATCAGGTGTTAACAAAGGTATTCATTGATAAATCATGCTAAAAATAATAGTTATAAACCATGGCTATCCCTAAAGCTGAAATGCATATTCCCATAAACACACATAGCCTCTTTGGGAATAATAGGGATAAATGTAGAGTACAGTGCTAGTGAGGCTAGGGAGCACACACATCAAGACAACTTACAAATTGATCTTCAGGGAATGAAGTCCTTTATCTCCTTGTGCTATACATTTGGTGACCTAATTCTTATTGCCAAAGCTACCTCTCTCTTGAGGTCATAGACTGTTAATTTCTACTGTTGCCAGGGGTCATCCTTCTTGAAGCTGGTTTCTCTCTCAAACAACTCTATATATCCACTTCTGTTTAGAACGTGTGTATCTGTCCCCTTACCTGGACTTAAAATTCTCTTTGTTCAATTCTGTTAAACTATAAATGGTATAGCTCCTTCCAACTGAGTAAATCCACTGCTAGGTGCAAGGGCTTATGGGAAAGTTAGGGTCACAGAGAGAGAAATTCTCTCTCTAGACTTCCAAACTATCATTCCACATATGCTGCAAATATTGATTGACTTCCTCTCTCAAACAGCTGAAATTAATCCAGGGTGTAGCTATTTAAAGGCCCCAGAGACTTAGCTAATTTGTTTGCTCAGCCAATCACATTATTCCCTTCCTGAGTCAGATAGAGAGGTGTTTGACTTCATAATAGATCCCAAGATGGCTTACCTTGTTAACAAATTAAAAACCTTATCATATATAATTACATTCTGCAACTAAATCAATTGAGATGGGAGTAAGGAATCATATTCTAGCTCCCTTATAAATGAAATCAAGTGATAACACATTCTTTTCTTAATCAAGACAAATCAAGTTGCACTTCTCCCACATTCCATCCCCCATACATTCTTTGTCTGACCAGTTACATAACTGTAAGTGGTAACTCAGATGTAAGTTCCTTATTTATAAAATTATAAGGTTCAATTCAATGATCGTTAAAGTTTCTATTTTGTGCCTCACTGTGCTAAAAATCACATGTCCAGACCAAAACAAAAAATTCCAAAAATTTGGCAAATTTGTCATTTCAGCAATCTGGCTATTCCTTTTACTCATACAAATTACCATTTACCTTTATTATGTTTGCCTCAATTTTGCTTTTTTAGTTTTTTTAAGACAGGGGTCTCTCAATTTTCCCAAGCTAGAAAGTGAAGGGACTATTCACAGCCACAGTAATTTCAATAGTTCTATTTCTGACCAGTTCTAGCTCACTCCAGCCATCCCCCTAGACAGCCTAATGACTCCTTACTAATGCACTAGCACATCCAGCTCCACCTTCATGTTATAATATGCATTTCTTATCTCTTCAAACTTCCAATCAAAAACTAGTCATTATGTCCATAATTTCCTTCTCCTTCTACATTTTATTCTGAAACATGGCAATGGGAATTCCTGACCTATAAATAATAATAGATGTGCAGCCTCACAGAATTACTCCTAGAACCTAATGTAATAGTCATCATTTGGTGTGTCATCCTATGAGAATCAAACTGGAGTAGTCCAGAGGCAATGCTATACATTCATTTTCATTCATTAAACTAACATCAGTTATCTACTATGAGTAGAATATTGTGTAATAATATATTTATGAGATAAGCATATTTCCTTTCCCTATGGAGTACATACCACTTCAGTTTAGCCTTTGAATTATCACCAGCTCTCACTAAATAACTAGCTCACCTCATTTCCAGGCGTGCACATATACCACATTCCAATTATATTTTAAGTCCTGTGTCTTTCTATCACCATTTGGTTATCTACAATTTTCATTTTTCTGAAATCATGGTGTTCCAGTGTTCATAGCTATTTAACATTATCAGGAGAATTTTTACGTTTAAAAGACAGGCTTTTGAAGTAAAGTTGGTCTTAACCAATCAGCAGTTTGTGCAAGAGATATGACCTGTTCGACCTACTCAGTAGACTATATAATAGATGACTGACTTAATCAAGACAATATACTTTGTAAAAGGTGAGATCAAAACTTCTGATGCTCTGTTGGAACCAATCAAGCTAGATTTTGACCTATGTAAAACTTATAAACTCTTGCTGAGTGTTAATAATTGAATAATACCAAAAGATGACCATATTTACCATCAAGGATAGAGAAGACAAAGACAAAGTCTGAGTTAGGCTGAGGTGGGTTTGGAATACGACTGGAATTGGGGAAACTCTAGGAATATCAAGACCTAGGTTTTCATGGATATAGTGGACATAGAAGTGAGGAAACGCTCTGCTGATACAGGTAACCAACCTCTGTTCATTTTGCCATTTTAGAGTTATCCTAAAGCACTGAAGATTCTGATAATTTTCGAGGGTCACACAATCTATTGACTGTGACATAGGGCAAGAATCCAAATCTTCCTGACTTTAAGGTTAGCTCTCTACCTATTATGCTACATTGTTTCTAACAAAGAAGAGACAAGAAAAAGTAATAAATCAAATGGACAGAGGAAAGAGGTAGGACTTAAGCATCCATTGCCTATCTCTTAAAGTAGGTACCAGTTAATGGTTTAGAAATATGTTTAGAAATCTGAGCCATCACACAATCCCAGTGCCTATTAAAGTTTTCTCCTTAGAGCTACCTTCTACTGAGAAATGAAATTTTCATAATGTGCACAGAGAAACTGCCAGTTTTATGACTCAATTGGATTGAGCATTTGGCCTGGAATAACAACTTGACTTAAAATTTGGTCTCTGACACTTACTAACCCTGAGCAAATCTTAATCCACTGAAAATGAAAATGGCAAATCACTCCAGTATCTGCCATGAAAACTCCATGAATAGTATGGTCCAAGGGAAGGGGGAGGTCACAAAAAGTTGAAGATGACTGAACAAAAACAAACAGGAAACTGAAATATAAGAACAATAGGGCAAAGCAGAGAACTAGACAAAGTACTCTGTGAAAACCTGAAAAGATAGAGATCACTTTCAGTTGAGAGGGAAGGATGCCAGGGAAGCAAAAGGAAAGGAGAACCTACAATGGTCCTCGAATGATGGGAAGCATTTTGAAAGGCAGTTCAAAGGAAAGAGGGCATGTTCACTAGCCTATATCAGTGTACAAAGGTTTGAGATGACATAGCAAATCTTGTTTTTTTGTTTGTTTGTTCCTTTGGTTGTTTGTTTTGCTGAAGCAATTGGGATTAAGTGACTTGCCCAGGATCACACAGTTAGGAAGTGTGAAGTGTCTGAGACCAGATTTGAACTCAGATCCTCCTGACTTAAGGGCTGGTACTCTATAAACACTGTGCCACCTAGCTACCCTGATAAATCAAACCTACAGATTCCTTATCTCAGTGACAATAAGAAAATTCTTAATAATTAGAGCTGTCCAAAAGTGAATTATGCTGATTTATATGTCAATAGAAGCATTAGGATTGAAGTTGTACAGTAGATTTCTGTTTTGAGAAGTAAATTGGACTAGATAATATTTTACATGACTATGGCACTTCCCAACTTCCTTTTTCCTTCTTTTTTTGGTGAGACAATTGGGGTTAAGTGACTTGTCTAATATTTCACAGCTAGCAAGTATTAAGTGTCTGAGGCCAGATTTGAACTCAGGTTCTCCTTTCTCAATGGCAGATGTTCTATCTACTGCTCCATCCAGCAGATACACACTTTGTAATTTTCTTTTTTTTTTTTTATTCTTTTTTCCAAATTATCCCCTCCCTCCTTCCACTCCCTCCCCCCGATGGCAGGTAATCCCATACATTTTACATGTGTTACAATATAACCTAGATACAATATATATGTGTAAATACCATTTTCTTGTTGCACATTAATTATTAGCTTCCGAAGGTATAAGTAACCTGGGTAGATAGACAGTAGTGCTAACAATTTACATTCGCTTCCCAGTGTTCCTTCTCTGGGTATAGTTATTTCTGTCCATCATTGATCAACTGGAAGTGAGTTGGATCTTCTTTATGTTGAAGATTTCCACTTCCATCAGAATACATCCTCATACAGTATTGTTGTTGAAGTTTATAGTGATCTTCTGGTTCTGCTCATTTCACTCAGCATCAGTTGATATAAGTCTCTCTAAGCCTCTCTGTATTCCTCCTGCTGGTCATTTCTTACAGAGCAATAATATTCCATAACCTTCATATACCACAATTTACCCAACCATTCTCCAATTGATGGACACCCATTCAACTTCCAGTTTCTAGCTACAACAAAAAGAGTTGCCACAAACATTTTGGCACATACAGGTCCCTTTCCGCTCTTTAGTATTTCTTTGGGATATAATCCCAATAACAGCAATGCTGGGTCAAAGGGTATGCACAGTTTGACAACTTTTTGGGCATAGTTCCAAATTGCTCTCCAGAATGGCTGGATTCTTTCACAACTCCACCAACAATGTATCAGTGTCCCAGTTTTCCCACATCCCCTCCAACATTCATCATTATTTGTTCCTGTCATTTTAGCCAATCTGACAGGTGTGTAGTGGTATCTCAGAGTTGTCTTAATTTGCATTTCTCTGATCAGTAGTTATTTGGAACACTCTTTCATATGAGTAGAAATAGTTTCAATTTCATCACACTTTGTAATTTTCAAAGAATTATTTCCTGTGTTATGAGATGGAGTATATAAGTAATTATTATTCCCATTTTACAGATGAAGAAATAGAAAATGACAACCCAGGTTTTTTGATTCAGTCTGTGTACTATTCTTTCTACCATACCATAGCTGCTTCTCATATTGATCCTTACAATTCTACATAATTTGATTGTTATTCTGGGGAACTGGTCTTCCCTAGGCATAGGGAGAAAAAAAAAACAGAAAAGCAAAGGAAGAATGGGTTATGGGGCTAAAGGTTTGACTTTCTTACTTTAAGGGAAGAGAAAAATTTATCTGTTCTCTAATGGGTAATCTTCTCAAGGTTAGACAAGTCAAATTTCTGATCCATTTTCAGGAGGCTTTATTTTTTCTCAGATTTTCATTTCCTTCTGCCTTCCTTCTTTTTTTGCACTTATAATTGTCTTCCCAATTGGAACCAAGATCTAACCTAGGATTGAAACTGAAACAAGTGGCCATCTGAAATTCGAACAGGAAATTTGATGCTGCTCTGATGAAATAATGGAAATCTGGTCACATTTGCTTAAAGAACCCTGAATTAAGTTCAGAGAGAGTCTGGACAGGTTCTGGACATAGATAGCATGTTCTTATGGAATACTCATTTCATGATATGAATGGTGGTTGTTAGTATAAAAAAGAATATTTAGAAGAGATAATGTTTGCCAATTTCAAGTAGTTAGAGGGCTGTCTGCATATCTGTATTATCTAACCCACAGAATTGTTTTGTACATCAATTGATACAGTGTATATAAAGTGCTTTGCAAGTCTAAAAGTTTTAAGATGCCAATTATTATTATTATTGTAACAAAGGTTACATATAATAATCATATGTTAATATAGTAAATATATACTATGTTATATAATATATTATTTAATAAATATTTAAAATATAATAAAACAATTTGAGATGCTCTCTTTAAAACATTGTCTTACATCACAGAAACCTGAGGAATACATTTCTTTTTTTTTAATATATATTTTTTATAATATTATCCCTTGTATTCATTTTTCCAAATTATCCCCCCCTCCCTCTATTCCCTCCCCCCCGATGACAGGCAATCCCATACATTTTACATGTGTTACAATATAGTCTAGATACAATACATGTGTGTGAATATCATTTTCTTGTTGCACAATAAACTTTAGATTCCGAAGATACATGTAACCTGGGCAGACAGATATTAGTGCTAACAATTTACATTCACTTCCCAGTGTTTCTTCTCTGGGTGTAGCTACCTCTGTCCATCATTGATCAACTGGAAGTGAGTTGGTTTTTCTTTATGTTGAAGATTTCCACTTCCATCAGAATACATCCTCATACAGTATTGTTGTTGAAGTGTACAGCGATCTTCTGGTTCTGCTCATTTCACTCAGCATCAGTTGATTTAAGTCTCTCCATGCCTCTCTGTATTCCTCCTGCTGGTCATTTCTTACAGAGCAATAATATGAGGAATACATTTCTAATCAAACTAAAGTATTTGCCAGAAGTTTGTATCCACGCAAATTTTTTTTTGTCACTAAAAAACTAAAAGACTAACCCAAAAGACTAAAGATTTTGGTTATCTTTAGTTACTAAAATATCAAGAATTCAATAGAAATTATATCATGTAAGAATTAAGTTTAATGTTTGGAATAATAGCATACTGCTAAACAACTTTATATGTGTGGTTTTTTTTTAAGTACTTATAATCTTGGGGACCACTGTGCTCCCAAAGAGAAAAAGAGCCTTAACTGATGAAACAGTAGTTTAAATATTTAATTCCAAGATTCAAAATTAATTAAGATTTCCATTAATATTAAATGTTTAATAATATTTCTATGTTTTGCCAACAGATCAGCAGTACTCATGGTCACCAACCCAGCACTTCAATGAAGAGAGATACTCTCCTGCTCCTAGGAATATGAAAGGATTATCCAGTAGTCGAAATCAACCACAGTTATGTTCTGGTCATACCTGTGGCTTAACACCCCCTGAAGATTGTGAACATACCCATGACCACCTTCACCATGGGCAGGAGCCAAGACAATCGTACCTGCTTAGCCCTACAGAGAGCTGTCCCATGGATCACCATCGCTGCTCACCACGGAGCTCCATCCATTCCGAATGTATGATGATGCCCATGATGATGGGCGATCACATGTCCAGTAGCACTTTTCCCAGAATGCACTACAGCTCACATTACGATACAAGGGACGACTGCGCCATGTCTCATGCTAGCACTAAAATCAATCGGATCCCGGCCAATCTTTTAGACCAGTTTGAGAAACAGCTTCCTCTACATAGGGATGGATTCCATACTTTACAATATCAGAGGACTTCAACTGCTGCAGAACAACGGAGTGAAAGCCCAGGGAGAATACGACACCTTGTCCATTCAGTTCAGAAGCTTTTCACCAAGTCTCATTCTTTAGAAGGCTCTTCTAAAAGTAACATCAATGGTACCAAGAGTGACAGTAGAAGTGATGATCATCACAGCCATCCTTCTAAACATAGCAAAAGGAGCAAAAGCAAGGAGCGAAAGCCTGAAACTAAACATAAATCTGGGATGAGTAGCTGGTGGAGCTCTGATGACAATTTGGACAGTGATAGCACTTATCGAACACCCAGTGTGGTCAATCGACACCATGTAGATCATATCTCCCATTGCTACCCCGAAGCTCTCCAGAGCCATTTTGGGGATCTCTCCCTAAAGACTTCAAAAAGTAATAATGACATGAAATGCTCTGCATGTGAAGGCTTAGCTATGACCCCTGATGGGAAATATATGAAAAGGAGTTCTTGGTCGACTCTCACAGTAAGCCAGGCAAAAGAAGCTTATCGAAAGAGTTCCTTGAACTTAGATAAGCCTCTGATCCATCAGGAAATTAAGCCTGCCTTGAGGCCATGTCATTACCTTCAGGTAAGTAGCTGTGGTGCTATTACAGTAATTTAACATAATAACATTTATAGGAAAAGAGAGCTATTCCTTAATTCTTCATTTGAACCAGATCCCTAAGCATGATGGGATCATTGCTTTAATACTTCTGAGCCTAGAGAATATAAAAATGAAGCAAATTATTATACCATATTAATGTTGACTCCATTTGAAAGTTGAGTAGATTGGTCTAATGTAAATTAGCCTGTAATCTTAATGAGTTCATTTACTATACCTGACAAAGTACTGCCTTTAAAACTTAATAACACTAGTATCTCTGATTATGGAGAAGGACTATCTATTTCTTTGGAATGTGGATTAAATGAATTTACCAAAGGAAATAATAAACTAAAGGCATTAGATTGTAAAGGACAGAATACTGGAGAATTCCCTTTTGTGTTCTTTTTTTCTGGCAGTTCTGTCATCTAATCATAACTATACTGAATTACTCCCTTCAAATATTCATTTCAACTCTTTCAAGAATCAATCAATTAATCAAAAATTCAGAGTGTATTATATATGTATATATATAGTGAGATATAAATACAAGTAATGAATCAATCTCTACTCTCAAGAAACATTTCAAAGTGAGAAGAAAAGTACATATATAATTATGTACAGAATAAATATTTTTAAAAGCACAAATAAATACAAAATACTCAAGTACTCATGTTTTAAGAGAAAAGGCATCAACAATAGGCAAGATTAAGAAAAGCTTTCACTTGGTAGCTCCCCCTGACACTGTAGTATCATTCAGCTAGCAAAAAAAACATCTCTTTTGTCTTCTAATTTACCAGATGTTTCTACCTACATTTGGAGTAACTGCTGAAATAAAAATAAAGATGAAGGAATGAATGAAAACATATTGTTAAATGACTTATCTTTCAAGCAGTGTGCTAAGCTATGGAGATATATCTAAAGATAGTCTCTCTTATCAAAGAGTTCATACTCTACTTAGCTCATACTATAATTAGAAAAACAACATATAAAAGAGAATTCACCTGAAGAGCATGTCAGCATGTCAGAAAGGTATAGAAGTCTAAGGGTTCAATGGCATGGCTGATGTCAGATCCAAGAGTCCTTAGGACTTATCAGTAGATTAAATAACAATTTCCTGGAGGATCTGTAGACTATAGAAACAGAATAGAGGACAAGACATGATAATCCCTCATTTTATTGAAAGCAATAGATTTGTAGACTTCCATCTCCTTCTAATGGTGTATAGTCAAGCAGGTAAGATAGGATCTGGAAAGTGTCAAAGCAGTTGAAGTTTAGCAAAGTGTTCAGCATATATTCTTCCACATGGAAAGTAGATATTTTTGTTCTTCCCATTTTACAGATGGGAAAATTAAGGCTGAGACAATTTCTACACACAGCTAGTATCTGAAGCAGAATTCAAATTTGAGTCTTCCCAACTACAAGTCCAGAACTCTAGTCACCAATCTATGTAATTGCCTTAAAAGAATATTTAATAATAACAAGAGTAACAAGTAATTCTCTGGCTCCTATAAAAATTTATGGAATAGCCAATGATATAACCAAATGCAATCTGAGTCACCATACAGCCAATTAAACAAACATGAACTTTACTCCTGAATAAGATGATGCACAAATCATCACAGTAACACTTGCTAAAGAGGAATAGCTTTCCAAAACACAGCAGTTTGATGTTAAAATGGAATTCTAGTAATGATTAATAATAATAAAGGAATACTAATCAAATTTCTTTCTCAGAGAGATATATAGTTGGATAGGATATCATTTATCACCATGGTAGAGACTTTGGCTTCCAGTCCTATGTGGTTTGGGATAATGCAATATCTGCTGACTTTCACATTTAAGTACATATCTCAAAATAACATCAGGAACATGAAAGGGTTTTTTCCTACTTTTTTTTTTTTAAATCTCACAGGGTAAAAGTAAAACTAAACCTTGTGCACCTTTTGATTTTTGCTTTTCTGGGTGAAATCTCTCAAAGTAAATGTCATGTAAGTGCTCTTGGATTAGGTGACAAAGTGACACAGGGCTGATCTTAAGCTGCCCAGGCATTTGTAAGCGTTGTGTTCATTCTTTACCCTTCAATTGTTGTGAGCTTTGGGACTTTGGTGTCAACTTTGATCCTGACTTAGAGTTAACAATTTGAGTATGTCAAATAGACATCAGTTGGCTCTGCAGTTAACCCCTAATTTTTAACACAGGTTCATAGTGATGCTAATGGAACTTTAGACTATACCTTAATTCTGGTATAAATGTCCTAAGTTAAGAAGCTCTGAGGGTAAGACTTGGTTCATTTACATTGATTCAAGATCTTAGGGCAAATTTTAATTCATCTTTTCTCCTTATTTTGTGTCAGTCAGCTTAATGTATTGGTAAAAGCACTAAGTAATGAGGTTAAGAGACCTGTGTTCAAATCCCATACCAATATTTAAACTTACTATGATGTCTTAGATAAACATTTTAGCTTCAATATTACAATAGTAATTTTTATTTTAAAAAAAGTTATTGTTTATTTTTAACATATTTTCTTTTTTGAATTTTGAGTTCCAAATTTCTTTTCTCCCTCCCATACCTGGAAAAGCAAGCAATATATCAATTATACATATGAAATTATGCAAAACATATTTCCATATTAGTTCTATCACAAAATAAAAACAATAAGTAGAGAAAATATAATTGCAATCAGAATTTATGTCCTTTCTTATGAAGACCGAGTTGGCACCCTGGATACCTTAGAATCAACCAGAGTCAGGATAAGCAAAAGTCCTTGTTCTTTATTCTTGGTCTTTAGGAGTAGGAGTGAATTGGATGGATGCAGAATCTCTGTGACCTCTTCTCTTCGTCTCCCACCCAGAAGTGACTCTGGCTAGTCTTACTCCACCCCCTAATCCTTCCTACAATTCTCTGCATACACCAGACAATTGGGCCAGCACAAAATAGTGGGAAGGGCCGTTTTCCAAGCATTTTCTAATAGAGTATTGTCCAATCGGTAATTAGCCTTAAGTGCTTGGTTGTCCAACCTCAGTGCATCAACTCAATTTCAGCCCTTTACACTTTCTATGTAAATGGATAGCATTTTTTCATAATGGGTCCTTTGGAGCTCTTAGATTATTGCAACAGAGTAGCCAAGACTTTCACAGTTGATCATCCTTATTACACTCTTTTTATGGTAGCAAAGAAGTGGAAAAGGAGTGGATGTCCATCAATTGGGGAATGGCTGAATAAGTTGTGGTATATGAAGGCAATGGAATATTATCGTTCTATAAAATATAATGAATAAGATGATTATAGAAAGGCCTGGAAAGATTTACATGAACTGATGCTGAGTGAAATAAGCAGAACCAGGAATATATTGTACATAATAACAGCAAGAATGTGTGATGATCAAATATGAAAGACTTGGTTCTTCTTAGTAATTCAGTGATCAAAAGCAATCCCAATAGACTTGGGACAGAAAATGTCATCTGTAACCAAAAAAATCCAAAAAAACTAAGGAGACTGAAGATAAATCAACACATGCTATGTTTACTTGTTTTCTCTGTTTTTATCTCTCCCATGTTTTTTCCCTTTTGCTCTGATTTTTCTCTCCCAACATAATTCATAAAACAATGTATATTAAAAACAAATAAACTAAAAAAATTATTACTATATGCAATGACTTTTTAGTTCTTCTCACTTCACTTTGTATCAATTCATTTAGTTCTTGTCATGTTTTTCTGAGACTATTTCCTTTGTCATTTTGTATACCATAATTATAGTTCTACATCACAATTATACGCCACAATTTGGTCATTTATTCCCCAGTTAATTAGCATCTTCTTGATTTCCAATTCTTTGACACTAACAGAAGAGCTAATAAAAATAGTTTGTATATATAGGTCCATTTCCTTTTCCTTTGATGTCTTTGAAATACAATCCTACTAGTAGTATTGCTGGGTCAAAAAGGTATGCTATTTGTATACCTTTCATCCCTTCCAGAATTTCTCTTTTCTGATAGGCACAAGGTAGTACCTCAGAGTTATCTGAATTTGCCTTTCTCTAATCAATAGTGATTTAGAGTATTTTTCATATGACTATAGCATATTGTTAGATCTAGTTTCTAGTCCATTCTGCTATCTGCTTCTATTTTATGGATGATGATATTCCATTCATAATCAGTTATAATTATTAATGGTCCATCTGTCCATCTCATTTTCTTCTGTTTATTCTTCTCTTTCATTTTATTCTGTCCTTCATCAAAAGCATATTTTGTTTTGCCTCCTTTAATTTGTCCTTCCTTTTTGCACATCCCCTTCTCTTTTCTTTTATTCTATTCCCCTCTTATTCCCCTTTCTAATAAAATAGATTTCTGTACCAAATTGAGTGTGTGTGTGTATATATATATATATATATATATATATATATATATATATATATGTGTGTGTGTATACACATGTGTGTACATATATTCTTTCCCCTTAGAACCAATTCTGATGACAATGAGGTATAAGCACTGCCAAATTCTCTACTCCACTCTAAATGTTCTTCCTTCTGTATCTCTTTTACCTAAGAAAATTCTTCCATTCTATTTCTCTCTTCCCCCTTCTTCTAGTGCATTCCTCTTTCTCACTCCTTCATGTTTTTTAGATTATTCCAACATAATTGATTCATCCCATGCCCTCTGTCTGTGTAGACTCCTTTTAACTGTTATAATAATCATCTTCCCATAGAGGAATGTAAATAGTTTAACCTTATTGAGCCCTTTTGATTTCTCTTCTTGATTGAGCCTTCTGTTTGAATGTCAAATTTTTTATTCAGCTCTGTTTTTTTTTAATTAGGAATATGTGAAAATCCTGTTTCATTGAATGTATATTTATTCTCCTTGAAGGAATATTATTCTCCTAATTCCCACTGTTACCACTCTGGTCCATCAAGATCCTATTATTTGACACCTAAAATATTCCCAACTGGCCCACTTCATTTTTTTTTGTCTACACAAATCCATCTGTATATCTCTCTGCATATCATGTTTAATTCAATCTTCTTAAAATATTACTTTCACTTTTGTGATTGCTTTGTCATTTTTATCCTGAAGAATCTATATGAGCTCTCCATTATTTAATGAATCAAGTATAAATTCTTTTGCCTGACTTTTAATAATCTAAATTTACTTTACTCCTTTAACTCTACTTTTTTACTGTTATGGTACACAAACTACAACTGATATGCTAATCACAGCCATTGAGATAGAAATATTATTTGACTCAGTAACCAAGCACAGTATTCTATTGGATATCCCTTCATTAACTATATCCACTAATAAATAAGATCTACTACCCTAGTCAGTCCACATATGGAATGCCAATCTACCAAAGGTATATAATTTTTTAGCATCTTGCTCTGTATAAGTATATTTCTCTACCAAAGCAGGCAAATCCTACAGAAGTATCTGACTTGCGCAGAACTTCAATGACTTGCTCCAGGTAACATAGCTAGTAAGTTTCTGAAACAGGAATTGAACATTGTTTTTTTCCAATTTTTCCGATTTTAAACCCAGCTCTCTATTTCCATGTTGTCCCTGACCAGTTAAAAGCTAGTTAAGACATAGAATAAACCTCTGTACAATGAAAATAGCTGATTATTTACTATTCTTGCTTTTTGTGCACTGAATTTCTCAGTAATTAAAGGCTATCATCTGCATCCCATTGAAAATCTATTGAAAAGAATTTATGTCAGAAATGAAGTAAATACTTTTATAATGTACATTTATAAATAAAGGTCAATAACTATTTTCCATAGAGCAGAAAGATACTTTTAATCATAACTAGGATTAAGCCATGGAGTTTACAACAGTAGAATTATCCAGGAAGAGTTTCCTTGGGAAGAAAAAATTTTAAGTTCCCTAAAGGTCCATTCTGGAATAAGAACCAGGCAGGAATGGCATCTTTGTGAGAACTGCTCCATCTTTGGAGCAAGTATGGTCCTTGGCAAAAGGACAATACAGATTTCAAGCAATCTGGTAACAAATAAAAGGGAGAGGTGCTGTTTCCTTGCACTTTTTGGAAAGGGGACCCATGAGAAACCTTAAATCTCTGGAGAAGGGATATTTTTGGTCTACCTTCACCAAAAGAAGTAAGCAATCCAGCTTCCAGACAAATCAAGGATAAGCATATATCAAGAAACAATCCTCTAATTGTGATATGTCAACAGAGAGGGGGAATTTAAGTGTCCAGGTTGCTCTAGAGTAAGAAATGTCCTAAGTTGTATATTCAGTTCTAGAAGGATAACACAAGAAAAATAGTCCCAGAGGGACCATTTCCACCCCAACCTCAACTAAACTTGCCAGAGGCACCATAATTCTGAAATAAAGCTTTGCTTTTAGGCATGTTTCATAGCAAAGAAAGACTTCTATTCACATACACTAACCATATCATCTGTTAGTCTCTTCCATCATGTATAATAGTTCAGTGCAGTCTCAACCACCTCTCTTCCCTAGGGCAAATTACTCCAACTGACTGACCACATATTAGAAAACATTGGCCTACTATATACAAATGAAACTTGTGTATTTATGTCCACAATTCCCTTCTTATTGTCTTTTAGCCATTATGGTTATGGCCCATCTAAGGAAACTTATTAAGATGAGCATCTCAGAAAATGCTCTTTTCTTCTCTTTTTCTCCCAAGGCTATTTCTGTACTGGGACTCAATTGAATTGCAGTCCAACATTTATCTAAGAGTTTATTGTACATTTTTCTCCAAGGGAATTAGGTTAGACTTTTTGGTGGAGAATACAGGTTTCTTGGTGTGAACAAAACCTGATTTAATTTTAAATCTGGAAATTAGGGGAAAATAATGGAATTATCCACAAAGGCCCTAAGAAAATAAGGAGGGGGAGGAGAACTGAGTTCATAGATTAAAAGTAGATTTTAGAATTCAGACTGAAAGGTAACTTAGAAATAATTTATTCTGGGTACCTCATTTTACAGATGAAGAAACAGGCTCACAAAGAATAAATTATTTTCTGAACATGGTAAGTACCAGAGTTAAACCAAGGTGTCCTAACAAAAATAACTTCAATTTTAGACCCCCCAAACTAGAAATCGTTTCTTCTGAACAAAGGATAGAGGATGAGCCTGTATCTGTGATATTTTAGATTAATTAATAGCTGCTTCTTCCCCTGGGTGTCTGTCTAGATTAGTGTATGCCTCTGTTGCCCAATGGATAAAGTATCTCTTACCCTTCAAGTAACTCTACTGACATGGTTAAGTGAGTAAGGAGAGAAGAAAAGAGGCAATATCTTTACTCTCTCCATCGTATATACATAGAGACAAAAGAAAGACAGGGAAAAAGGGAAAAGAGAGAAAAGAGTTTTGAGTTATGATATTTTGCCTATTATGCAGTGTCCTTCAATGTCCAAAATTAGGGGATGAACTTAAGAAATCTTTAAAGTTTGTAATCCTAAAGTCAAGGGATATGTGATTATAGTACCCCTTTCTGCCACTTAGCAACTGTGTTCCTCTAGTCCAGCCTTTTCACTTTTTCCTAGTCTCAGCTGCTTCAATATGTAAAGTAGAGAACTTTGAGTTCCTAGAAGCAGGAAACTAACTTTTAGACTGCTTTTTAAAGAAATATAACTTCAAATGATTCTTCTAAGGTCTTCTCTACCTTTAATATCTATATTATTATGTTATTCTGTGGTTATAGAGCCTCCTCTGAAAAAGGCAATAAGAAGACAAAAAAAAAACTATAGTCAAATATCTTTTTTGTATAAATTCAGATGGAGTTCCTAAAAGTCTTGCAAAATTCAGGGCTTCTTCCAGAAGATGAAGGGAGTAAATTTAAAGAAATTATTACCTTTTCAAGAAAGATGAAAGTTTCTGAATTAAATTTTTAAATATTCATTTTCAAATTCCTTTATTTCTTCATTCAAGAAGCATTCAGTAAGCACCTACTAAATACCCAGCCACATTCTAAGCAATTAGAATATAAATTCAAAATCTAAATAGCTCCTGCCCTTAGAAGCTTACATTCTATTATAGAAATAAACAATGAGGGAAATGTTACCTTGAAGCTTCACAGGAGTTTCTGTGGAAAAGTTTAGGGCTTTTAAATGATCACAAGTTCAATGTCATTGTGTGGTGGCTTCTAAAAAGTAAATGATACTTTTGCTTCACTAAAAGAGATATAATGTCTAGATCAAAGGAACTCATAGTCCATATGTACTTTGTATTAAGCATATACTATTGGAATACTATGACAAGTTCCAAGAACTTTCCTATAAGAGGGACATTATTAACAAATTAAAAAGTACATGAAAGAGAATAATAATTTACATGATAAGAGCCTTGAAATAGAAATAGTTGAAGGAGTCTTGAGAAAATTAACCTAAGAAAGCAAAGACTTAGAAAAAACACGATGGCTGTCTTCAAATATTATTCCATGGAAAGAGTATGAATTCTGTGTGGCTCTAGGGGAAAGAATATGAATGGTTGTATAGTAGTTACAGGCTGATTTCAGATCACTAGTTAAATCTTCCTAAGAATAGAATATCCCCCAAAAGGAGGGAGGTCCCTATACTAGAATGTTAAATCAGAAACTGAATTAGTATGAAAGGGATTCCTGCATGGGGAGGCAGTTTCAATCAAATAATATAGAAGTTGACTTTTAAATGCCACCTAAGGATTTGTAATTATCATCTATTAACTCAGTTTGTGGCAACAACCATGTGACGTAGTTGCTGTTATGATCAGTATTACATATATGAGGAAACTGAGATTTAGAGGAATTAAATTAATTGTCCATGGTCATGAGAATTCAAAACCAGTTAGCTCCTAGTCATAACTCCAGCCTTTTTTCCACTGAACCTCAGCTACCTCTCAATAAAGGTATGTGTAAATTCCTTGATATCAATAGAATGACATTTCTCTTGTCAGCTATTGTTATGTCCTTTAGGATGCCTCCCAGCATTGTTCTTTTAGGATTTCATAAAAGTTCCTAGAAAAAATGTTCTTTTTCTATAAAAAGGGACAGAATAAGAAAGCTATAGTAAAACTGGCACCATGTAGAATACTGGCTTGTTTTGGAGCTCTTTCAAGGAAAGTTTATTGGAAGGGGAATAATTATTAACTAATTAATAACATGGTTCATTTTACTATAATTGTATACTTATAGGCCTTGAAAGATATTTATGAATACTTATTTTGGAGCAGAAATTCTGTGTTGATAGGCAACAAGCAATTTTTAAGTGCCTATGGTGTATCAGGCACAATGTTAACCACTAGGAAAAAAAAAAAATCCTGATCTCAAGAAGATCACATTCAATATATACAAATATACTACATACAAACACTAGGTACATATAAAATATGTTTAAAGAATACTTTACAAAACATGGGTAATAATCTCTTGTTATTACTTAGTGTCACATCAAAAGCCATAATAAAGGAATCTTGACAGAAAAGAATATTTTTCCTTTAAATATGAATTTACTACAGAAGTTCCCAATGTATATGAAAGGAAAAACAATTGAAGCTTATAACTTGCTTAAACTTAGAGGTTACTCTTTTTTTGGAATGGCCTTCTATGGTTTATTCATCCTATTTTCCATCTTGCTTTTCTTTTTCTTCTTATAACATAGAACATGGGACGACCTCTGTTTCTGCAGGCATAGAATGTGAGTTCAAATTCAGCCTCTTGTGATAATTACCTCTCTGACCCTCAGGAGAATCACATTACCTATTTAGGTCTCAATTTTCTTATTTATAGAATCAGGAGAGCTTACTAGAAGGTTTCTGAAGTTTCTTTCGGTAATCAGCCTATGATTCTATGATCTTGTCCCCTCTCTTATATTGATGCATCATCTCTATTTTATTTTGTTCAATTAATCAATAAACATTTATTAAGCATTTATAATGTGCCCAGAGGAGTAAATGTGGTTGGGTACAACAAATATCTGAAAGCTGCCCACTCCTTTTCTGTTCCACTGTTGACAACTGGGTGTTGCTCAGCTTTCCCTACAAGTTCATGACAAAATACTCCAGCACACTGTTGACATTAAATCTTTTGATCATCATCTTGCCTTGGGGTCATGGCTTTGTTCAATGTGAATATTTAACTTGGAGTCAATAAGTCTATATCAGTCTACCATTCTGGGCCAGACATGGCCTTTTTCACTCCCACATCCTATTGGTCTCTTTCCCTCATAATGACAATCTATTAAATGCTAATGTTTGCTGAGAGGGTGCATCCATGAAGTTTTCTTGCATTTAGTTAGTGATGAGAAGGTCACACATTGCACAAGTCTTTAGTAGCAAGGGACCATTGCTGTTGTTTCCAACTCCATTCCTCTCTAGGACTCCCTGCCATGTCTGATGTGCCTACTCTGGCTTTAAAGTCACTGGAATTATAATACTGCCCTCTTTTGGCACACTGATGATGAGGGTCTTCAGGAATTGGTCCACCATGATGGGAGTCTACACACTGATGATAGTGACATGGCACTTTCCTGAAACTGGTAATTCTCATGAACCTGTTATTCGCTCTTTGGGGAGATATACAAGGATGAGGAGTAGATTAGATTTGGCTGCAAATCCTACACCAGCTCCACAGAGCTACCCATCATTGCAACCATGTCAGAAAAATGTATATCCATCTCCGACTTTGGTAAGCTGCCTTTCATTTGCCAGCTTTGTTTCATTCTGGACAGCTCCTTGGATGCCTGTGAAACCTGGACACCATGCTACCGCTATGCTAGTAAACCAACCATTTCCATTTGAATTATCTTAGAAAGATTCTGAAAATTACCTAGCAAGATAAAATATTGGATAATGATCCTTTTTCTTTTTTTTCTTTCTTTTTTTCCTGAGGTAGTTGGGGTTAAGTGACTTGCCCAGGATCAGACAGTTAGAAAGTGTTAAGTGTCTGAGATCAGATTTGAAATACAGTCCTCCTGACTTCAGGGTTCGTGCTCTATCCACTGCACCACCTAGCTACACAAACTGATCTGCCAAACATTCAAACTCTTCTGCAGAAAGGACAGCTTTGATGGGCTGGCCACATTATCCAAATGCCAAACATATATTTGCTTAAAAGACTTTTATTAAAGAACTCACAAGGCAAAGTGCTACATAAATGTCAGAACAAGCAATACAAGGACATTCTCAAGGCCTCTCTGAAGAATTTTTGAATTGATTGTGAGACATGGGAGACATGGCTCAACACTGCCTAATAAGTTGTAACCACATCAAAGAAGGCTCCATGCTCTGTAAGCTAAACAAAACAAGTAGTTCAAAAGAAATGAGAGACGTGCAAATTTAGAGATATTTCTGCTCCAAATGTCCATATGGACTATTTGTGCCTGACTTGTGGTAGGTCTTCCAACCTCATTTTGCTCTGATCAACCACAATCAGATACATTATACCTTGAACCTGACATAGTGATGTCATTTTGGTCCTCTTCAAACACAAAGGACAACAATAAAGCATGTGACAGGCTTTGTGCTAAGAGCTAGCGGGGTTCTCAAGCTACTGCCCTCGGGCCAGATGCCTCCAGCTGAGGACGTTTATGGCAAATGAGCTGAGGGGCAGAGACTGTGAGTTTTTGTTTTTACTATAGTCGGGCTCTCCCACAGTCTGAGGGACAGTGAACTGGTCCCCTATTTAAAAAGTTTGAGGACCACTGAGCTAAAGAATCAAAACATAGCACCAGTCCTATGGAGCTTACAATCTACTGGGAGAGATAAACAAATACATACAAAACAAATGAAAAGATGTGGCTCTCTTCATCAGTGAGAGGATACAAACCATTTCCAATGTTCAGTGATGAAGAGAGCTATCTACACCCAGAGAGAGGCCTATGGGAACTGAGTGTGGATCACAACATAGATTTTCACTCTTTCTGTTGTTGTTTGCTTGTATTTTGTTTTCTTTCTCAGTTTTTTTTTTCCTTCTTGATCTGATTTTTCTTATGCAGCAAAATAACTATATAAATATGTATGCATATATTGGATTTAACATATATTTTAACATATTTAATATATATTGGACTACTTGCCATATAGGAGAGGGGGTGAGGGGAAGGAAGGGAAAATTTGCAACAGAAGGTTTTGCAAGGATCAATGTTGAAAAATTAGCCATGCATATGTTTTGTAAATAAAAAGCTTTAATTAAAAAAAAAAAAGATAGATGAGGAATAATTAACAGAACGAAGACATTGTAATTCAGAGGGATTGGAGGAGACTTCCTATAAAATGTAAGATTTAGATTTTAGTTAGGACTTAAAGAAACTCATGGAAGTCAGTAATCACAGTGGAGGAAGGAGAATTTTCTAGGAATAGGCAACAGTCGAAGAAAATGCTCAGAACAAAAAGATGGAATGTCTTGTTCTTGGAATAGTCAAGAGGCCTATGTCATTGGACAGAAGAAAAATGGTGGGGAGTAAGGTATAATTCAACTGGAAAGGTAGGTGGGGCTAGGTTACAAAGGGATTTGAATGTCAAACAAAGCATTTGTATTTGATCTTGGAGGTGTTTGGAGGATGTTAGTAGCTTTCTATATTTTGCTGAGTCAGGAGTTAATGATCATAACTGTGCTTAGGAAAATCATTTTAAAGACCGAATGAAGTCATAAGGAATAATAATCATATGTCATTTATGCCCAGTTTTTTTTTTCCTGAATTGATAGTCTTTTAATACCATGGAAGAGATCCATGGTTACATGGTTACATAAAGACTCAGAACAAGAAAAGATTTTAGTGATAATTTAGTCCCAAACTCTCATTTTAAAGAAGAACCTGTTAGAAAGTGATTTGTCCAAGAAAATGCCTATAAGAAAAGAACGGAAAATCTTTGAGTCTACTCTTCATTCTGCTATATCAAGCAATTGATCAAGCAGCTAGCATCTATTTAGTGCTTGCTATATATTAGGCACTGTGTGAGGTGATGGAATAAAAAAATAAATTTAAAAGTTTCTACTTTAAGAACCTTCCATATATAATGAATATAAAATCACTTGGGGAAGGGATGTTTTAGAAACTGGAAGGACCATGCTATATTTTCAGAACCTCTTTCCCTAATTTTACAGAATAGAGAAATGTGCCCCCAGCAATTGTGACTTATGACCTTCTAAAAGGCACAGTGGATAAAGTGCTGACCCTGATGTTGGGAAGATTTATCTTTCTGGGTCAAATCTGCCTCAGATATTTTTGTGGCCCTGGGCAAGTTACTTAACCCCATTTGTCTCAGTTTCCTTATCTGTATTATTAGTAAAATGTAAAAGGAGAAAAAATGACAAATCACTCTATTATCTTAGCTATGAAAATCCTAAATGGGGTCACAAAGAGTCAGATGTAACTGAAAATGAAAAATGACAACAAGAAAGGAGAAACCACTATCAGTTGGGACAATCAGAGGTTTCCTTGAAGAAATGGTAACTTCATATCTGGATAGATTTTTAATTGATGATAGTAGGAAAAGTGTACTGCAGTCATGATCAGATATTAAGGTGTGGAATGGCAGAAGAGTCATTGAAGAAATGACAATTTGGACCATCCCTACCTTCAAGTAGTTTGTGTTCACTCACTTCTTCCCAGCTCTCCATTCCAGTGTTTTGGTCCCCATTGGGACTTTGAATTTTCAGAACTCTAAAGGATCTTTTCTCAGAAGGTTCCTATAGGATCCAAGGAACTTGTAATTATTAAATATGTATAGAAAGTTTGACATTGAGGTGTCAGGAGAGGTGTTACGGGTACGAAAGTAAGAAGAATCACTCATTTCTTTAGCCTCAGAAAGGCTACATATAATGACATTTTAGGGCAGAAATTATTAACTTGGAGGCTGGCTGTTTCATCAAACAGCCCAAAGGGCCCACAACAGACAAAAATGATTGTGAAACCCTGCCCTAAACAATATAAGGGTCTGTTTATCCTTTTCTGTTGCTGTTTCTTGCTTCAAGAATTATTCAGCTACCAACCAAAAAATTATGAAGGAAAAGTTTTAGAAGGTGTTTTAATGAAGAACTGAATTAGAACATTGGCATAATCCCCATAATAATAGCTGGTGTTTATACAGCATTTTAAGGTTTACAAATTTACTATTTTCTACTATCTTCACAACAACATTCCAAGGGTAGGTGCTTTATAAGTATCATTGTTCCCAGGTGATAAAACTGAAGTTCAGAAAGGTTAAGTGATTCAGAGATACACAGAAAGTAAGTGGTGAAGTCAGATGTGGAACACATATTTTCCTTCATTCTAAATGCAGTGCTCTTTCCACTGCCTTACATTGCCTTACCTTTTTCCTAGATTAAGGAAAAGCATTCATTTGAGTGGTAGTCAAGTAAAGACTGAGTCAGAAATTAAACAGTTGCTTTTGAAATATGGTTTTAAAAGCTGTGTACAACTTGTCCTCATTAGTCACTTCTAGTCGTATTTCCCATACCCTGCATTTTCATCCAAACTATATTTCTCAGTATCCCTTCAAGTCTCGTCCTGCTCTCTCTGACCTCCATACATTCATATACACAATCCAACATACTTGGAACAAATTCTGTTCTAATCTCTGACTGTTTTATGAATGAATGAAAAAACTGTTTACAAAGCATTTACTATATTCAGAGCACTATGCTAAGTTCTGAAGATTCCAAGAGAAAAAGCAAGATAGTCCCTGTTATAAAATTACTCATATTCTAATAGATAGACAACATATTTAAGAATTTTAAGAATTTCCAACTCAGATGGAAAGGTCTTATGATCCTTAAAGTAAAGAGGCAAAGCAGATGGTAATGTCTTTCTTTAATGTCATTTCTTCAGATAAAATCATATCCTTTTCTGATGCTGAACTATTTGATAGTGTCAATGACTTTGGTATTGAGAAATTTGTTTTCCAAATCTTCTGTAGCTATTCTTTCCTTCATTCAAGGCTCTTCTAAGTTGCCATATCTTCTCTGAAACCTAGCATTCCTCCTGGTCCCTTATTATTAAAGTTCCTCCCCTCTGCCCCCACTCCAACAAGTTTTTTCTAGTATACTTTATCTGGAAAGATCCTTTACCCCATCACTTCAATTTATATTTTAGCTGAGCACAGATGTTATCCTCCTCCTCACTCCATGGGTATACCAGTCTGCCAGATTCTTGATGTCAAGGATTATCATTTTTTAAAATTTTATCTTTATATATCAAGTCAAAGAATAATATTTTACATATAGTAATCAATTAATTTTGTTTAATTGGATTGAATCAAATTAACCCACAAAATACAAACACTGAATGAGCTTAAGATATTTCCAATATAGCAAATTTGAACAACTACCATGTACAAGTTATTGAGCTAAATTCTGTATGATTACAAAGAAGGAGGAAAAGCAGAATCTTCCCTCTCTATCTAGGAGGAATAAAGAGAAACATGTATACAAATAATTATAATAGTGTAATGGGTGAATATGTAACAAGGCAGGAGCTAAGTGCTTTGGGAATTCTTAAGAAAGAAAGATCATTTCTGGCGAACAAAGAAGCTTCAAAAGGATGCAGCTTTTGAGAGAGACCTTAAATTCTGGAAGGAATTTAGGCAGATGAAGTTGAAGAGAAAGGTCAATGTAGGAAGAGATTCAACAGCCTCCTGAGCTAAGGCAGAGGGAGAAGAAGTACTAAGTATCTAGAATAACATGTAACTTAGTTTGACTGAAATATAGAAAAGTCAAAGGCGATAAGGATAGAAAAATCTTAATATGATGAAGTAGAGGTCTCCTGATCTGAATAAAGATAATAAATTATAAACAAAACTAGTACTGATCCCAGGTCCACTGACTAAATCTGGCTTTGTTTCCACTTCTTTAAACTGATGATAAGTGAATTGAGCTTGGACTTTTTTCAGTAATGCAGAGTCCCTATACCCTTTCAGGCAAGACAGTTTTGAGATTAGCAATTCACTTAAAATCTCAGAACTGGAAGGGATTCCACCACCATTTAGTCCCATCTAGAAGTGAATAATAAATTCCCCTAAAACTCATCCAGGAAGTGATCATCAAGTCTTTGAATATTTCCAATGAATGTCTTCTGAGTCAAACAATTCCATTATTGTGTAACTGTTACAAAGATTTTACCTATAATAAACTTCTATTTGATTTTTTTTGACTTTCACATATTGTTTTTAGTTCCTCCTGTTAGCACCAAACAGAACAAATCCACTCCATTTTGCAAGGTATAGCCCTTCAAATGATGGATTGGAGGGCAAAGAGATTAGAATCAAAAAGACCAGTTAGACAATTAAAGTGAACCACAGGAAAGATAATGAATGTCTGAACTAGAATATGGTTTGCCTCAGAGACAGGGAGACCACTTAGGAGAAAATAAATAGACAAAATTAAATATTTACATTCTATGCAGGCTAACCTCCTCTCAGGCTCTCTAATGGCTCATTGTGGTGTTAAGATATGACCTTAGGTTCTCAGAGTCTAGGCCAGCAACACACAAACTCGGACAGATTCTACCATGTGTGAAATCTTTTAAGTTCTGCTACCAATGATTTGTTTGTGTCTTAGTCAAGAAACAGCCTAGATAAATTCAAAAGGCTCATTACCAGAAGACTGAAAAGAAGGATGAGGGAGGGAGGGGAAGAGAAAAGTAAGCTTTGTTTTGTTTATTTGTTTGTTTTGTTTTTGTGGATATTGGCAAAAACACTCCTGACTGCTCAAGCATAATAGAGGACTTATGACCTGCAGTAAGTGGTGAAGGGAATTGTCTACAGTGATTAAATCAGTAATCACTGGAAATTCAAAATGCTGAAATATGTATAGACCAAACTATATGTGCTTTGCAGTGGGACCATTAGTTGGAGATTAGTTTCTTATTTAAATAGAGAAGTGTTAAAGTTTGATATAGAAGCAAAGCAAGCCTTGAAAATATAGGAGTCAGCTTTACAGTATTAGGAAGAAGGAAGGAAGGAAGGAAGAAAGGAAGGAAGGGAAGAGGGAGAGGGAGGGAGGGGAAGGAGAAGAAGGAAAGAGGGGAGAAGGAGAAGAAGGAAGGAAGGAAGGAAGGAAGGAAGGAAGGAAGGAAGGAAGGAAGGAAGGAAGGAAGGAAGGAAGGAAGGAAGGAAGGAAGGAAGGAAGGAAGGAAGGAAGGAAAGAAGGAAGGAAGGAAGGAAGGAAGGAAGGAAGGAAGGAAGGAAGGAAGGAAGGAAAGAAGGAAGGAAGGAAGGAAGGAAGGAAGGAAGGAAGGAAGGAAGGAAGGAAGGAAGGAAGGGAGGGAAGAGGGAGAGGGAGGGAGGGAAGAGGGAGAGGGAGGGAGGGAGGGGAAGGAGAAGAAGGAAAGAGGGGAGAAGGAGAAGAAGGAAGGAAGGAAGGAAGGAAGGAAGGAAGGAAGGAAGGAAGGAAGGAAGGAAGGAAGGAAGGAAGGAAGGAAGGAAGGAAGGGAGGGAAGGAGAAAGGGAGGCAGACAGGGACAGAAGGGAGTGAGGGGGAGGGGAAGAAGGGAGGGGAGGAAAGAGAGAAAGAAGGAAACAGAGGAGAAGGAGAAAGAAAGAAATAAGGAAGGAAGGAAGGGAGGAAGAAAGAAAGAAAAGGAGAGAGGGAGGGAGGAAAAAAGGGAGGGAGGACTTTGAGGTTCCATAATCAACTAAACTTCTTAGGCTTAATCCAAACAAAAACATTATTAAAAATAAATTTGCCCTGGGAGGGACATGTTTTAATAATCTTCTGAGTAGTATAGCCTTTCCCTTCTCCTATTCATCTACCATAGAGCAGCTAAATTACTATTCCTAAAACACAATACTGATCATTTTACTTCCATGCACCAGAAACTTCAATGGCTCCCTACTGATTCTAGGATTAAATACAGACTCTGCCCTTTGTCATTTAAAATCTCTCACAGTCTGACTCCTCTCTGTTTTCCCAAACTAATTAAAATGCTCCACATTATATCATTTATGTTCCAGTCAAACTTGCTTTCTTGTTGTTTTTCACAAGTGGCAGTCTATCTCCCCTATCTAAGTGCCTCTGTACAAGGTTATTAATCATGCCTAGTTCCTAGCTTCCTTCAAGGCTCATCTCAAGTATACACTCTTACCAAAAGCCTTTCCTGTTTCTCCCAGTTGTCAGTACTTTTCTCCCTGTACTGAAATTCTTTTTTATTTACTTTGTATGTATTTTGTATAGACTAATCTGTATATATGGTGTTTCCTCCCTGGAGACTATTAAACTCCTTTAGGACAGGGATGGTCCATTTTTTATATTTGTATTCTTAGTCTAGCCTAGTTCCTAGAAGTTGTCAGTACTTTTCTCCCTGTACTGAAATTCTTTTTTATTTATTTTGTATGTATTTTGTATAGACTAATCTGTATATATGGTGTTTCCTCCCTGGAGACTATTAAACTCCTTTAGGACAGGGATGGTCCATTTTTTATATTTGTATTCTTAGTCTAGCCTAGTTCCTAGAAGTTGTCAGTACTTTTCTCCCTGTACTGAAAATCTTTTTTATTTATTTTGTATGTATTTTGTATAGACTAATCTGTATATATGGTGTTTCCTCCCTGGAGACTATTAAACTCCTTTAGGACAGGGATGGTCCATTTTTTATATTTGTATTCTTAGTCTAGCCTAGTTCCTAGAACATAATCTGATGCATAATTAATGCTTAGTGAGTTGAATTAGATTTAACTGAAATAAACACAAGAATTCCAAACAATTTATTTTGGAATTAAAGCAGGTTTTATTGGCATAAAGGAAGGAAGTCCTAAATTTAGTACTCTTCCCATTCAATCATATTTTCTATCTGAAGAATCATGGGAAAAAAAGCCAGTAAGTTGTTAACTAAAAACATAGTGAATCAGACATTCTCTTCAAGTATTCCCAGAGTCTTTTCCATCCCTTTGTTAAGCTTAATTTTTTGTATGCTTGATTTTTTTATTGATATCTCCCACATCTAATAGTATATGTAATATTCCATACCAACAGTTCCTATTTCATCAATGAAGGAAAGGGAGAATGTTAACTCTTTTATATCACCCAAAATTGTTGACCTCATAGGATCTTTTCAAGATTTTTCTGATATAGATTACTGGTCATTTAACATCACTCAGTGAATGATCTAAATTCTAGTTAAGAGCTCTTTACATATGATCTGCATAGCTCTGGGGGTCTTCAAGATCGTTTTTCAAAGGGTCTTTTGAGATCAGATCATTTTTATAATAATATTAAGGTATTATCTGCTTAATACTATTCCATTTTCCAAATACATATAATATATATATATATATATATATATGTCAAGATAGATTTTTTCCATATACTTCAACCAATTTATCCCAATAGGTTGAATATAGAAGCAGATATGAGAATCTAGTTGTCTTCTATTAAACAAGTTATTATGGAGATTTGCAATAACAGCCATATGTGTGTGCAAAACAATGTCATTCTTCACTAATGTTTTAGTCTTTAAAAATGTAGTTTTTCATAAAATATATAATTCATGTTAATCTGAAATGGATATGTTATTATTATTATTATAAATTAATAAATAGATTTTAAGGTATTGGTTTAAATTTCCAGTAAATGTCTATACACATTTCCAGTAAATGTCTATTCACATAAATCATATTAAACAAAAACTCTTTAAGGTTTTCAGTAATTTTTAAGAGTCTAAAGAGATCTAGAAACCAAAAGGTTTGAGAACTTCTCTCCTAGATTAACTAAATTACCATTGTGTTCTTGGTGCTGGAGAAAAACCTGTCATAAATTAAGTAATCCCCAAGACATCAAACTGCTTACAGGAGGCTTGACCTCAAACATTTAATAGAAATAACACATTGTTCTCAGATAAGCTCTGGAAAGAAAAGAATGCTGATTCAAAACAACAACAATAAAAAAAAATCTCATTCCTGCTTTGTTTTTCTTTCCCTAGTTTAGAAAGTTTTAAGGTTTGCTTTATTATTTTGGATTTTTTGTTTGTTTGTTTGAAGTAAATTCCCTGAGAATATGTAGCTCTTAGTACTCAATAGAACTTTTCCTCTCTGGGAAATTATAATTAGACTTTTAATTGAAAGTCCTATCTATTACTAACTATTTCTGTGACTTTGGATAAGTCACTTTTCTTTGCATCTCCTCATTTATAGAATGTGGAAATAGGAACAGATCATGCCAAACATCTCTTCCAGTTCTACTAAGTCTTCTAAATCTATTAAAATATGGGCTAAAATCTACCTCCAGGGAAAAAAGGCTTTTTAAAAATCATAAAAAAAATGTCAGCATTCATCACTATATGCAAGTAGATAATTAGACTAATTATTCATAATTAGCAGCTGTAAAAATCTGCAGATGGGAATTTCAGGGTCTGGTAACTATTGTGAAATGTTTTATTTATTTGCTTATTTGTAAGCTCTAAAATCACTTACCTATTTTGGAATATAGATTTTGATATTCTGGCACAATCTATGACATTGTCAGTAATACTATTTCATTACAAAGAAAGAGATGTTTCTTGAAGTATCCCCCCAAATATTATAGTAATAATAATTCATATTTATATAGTACTTAAAGGTCCCTAAAGAGCTTTCTTCACAGATGAAGAAACTAAGGCAAGCAGAAGTTAAGTGACTTGCATGACTTAACTCAAATTCTAATGGGAAAGAAAGGAAATAGAAATCTATGTGGCAGCGAGGTAGCCCTAGCTACCAATTTTGTGCTGGGCCTGGAGTCAGGAAGACCGGAGTTAAAATCTGAGTTAATGTTATTTAACCTCTGTCTACCTTATTTTTCTCATCTGAAAAATGGGAATAATAATAGCACCAACCTGCTAGGGTTATTGTGGAAATAAAATAAAATAATATTTTAAGTACTTTCTAAGTCCTATTAATATCATAAGATATTCGCTATTTGTATAAAGAAGCAGGTAAATATCTAAGTGGAGAGAGAGCTGGGCCTCAAGTCAGGAAGACCTGACTTCAAATCCAGTCTCAGACCCTGACCATTATCAACTCATAAAGATGTTGATTCTTTAAAAACTCTAATCATATAAATTGGTTACATTAATATTGTTATTTTTGTTTGTGTTTGATCTCTTTAGTAAGACTATGAGCTTAAAACAGAGAAGACATATTTTTTCTAACTCATGTCTTTTAGAGTTCGTAAGAGTACTTTACATACAGTAGGAAATTCCTACTTATTTGTGAAAATGAGTAAGTCTCCAAAAAAATCCTTTAGTAGAATCCATCCATCCAATCATAGAATTCAAAAAACTTCTGAGTTGGGTAGGACCTTAAAAGTCAGTCCAGATCTTTCCAGAGCCAGAATCTCATATAAATTAAGAATCAGACTTTTTGTTTGAAATCTGTGAAAGTAATTCAACAATTTCACCCTTTCAAGTATTAACCAAAATATGTTATGCCTTATTACTAGGAAATTGGTAATAAGGGGAAACTGAGGTCAGTCATTTGCAAAACCTGACTACCTTCTTTTAAATGAGCTTTCACATGTTTGAAGACTATCATTAGGTTACTCCTTAATTTTATATTCTTTGGGATGTGACCCCTTTGACTTTTTAGTAATAAATAAAAACTTCTTGGATTCACTTCTTTTTTGAGTGGATTTATCACTCATATTTATGCCCTTTGCAAATTCTTCAGACTCCTTTCCATTTTGGAGACTAGAATGAAATGCTCATAAGATTCAGATCAGTGCTGAATGTTATTTAATCATTTTTGAAAATATGTATGTGTCATTTCTTCTAGAGACACACACATATAAATATAAATTGTTGAGATTGAGTTAGTACCCTAGATATCTTAGAATCAGTTGGAGTCAGGATAAGCAAAAGTCTTTATTCTTGGTCTTTTGGGGTCACCATCAGGAAATTAGATCTAGGAATCTCCACACCGCCTTTCTCTCTCTCCATCTCCAAAGAATGATTCTGTTCTCCAACTCCACCCTCTGATCTCTCTCCCCTTCTCTGTCCACACCCATAGATGGAGCCAGCACTGAGCTGAGTAGGGTCATCCTCCAAGCATATGTTAATAGAGTATTGTCCAATTGGTAATTAGCCTCAAGTTCTAGGTTATCTCGGTTAAGTGCATCTGTTCAGTTCTAGCCCTTTACAATAAATATACATGCATGTATTTGTAAGTATATTATATATATATACATATATATATTTGTGTATGTATATATGAAATGATTTTACTGATCATATGGTTTCACTTTTATGATATGTCCAAAGTCACACAGCCTTTGTGTGTCAGAGACCAATACTCTACTGACTAAAAGACATTGTCTTTGACAAACTACAGTACATTTTACATATCTGATCTGATGGAAGTTTTGGTTTGGATTTGAAGTTTTTTTGTTTTTTTTTCAGGGGAGGAGAGTATTTGTTTTAATTATAGGATTATATTTCTCATTCATCCAATATGAACTTTGATATTAATTGACGTTTTTTTCTTGATATAATTCTAAATAATCATTTTAAATATATTTTCCTCCAATGATCACATTACATTAATTAGAGACAGACTTAAAAGGAACTTTAAATATCACCTGATCTAACACCATCCTTTTATAAGAAAGCTAATAATAATAATAATAATACTTTATATTTGTAGAGTACTCTGTAGTATTTCTAATGCTTTTATATCATGAATCTCACTCAATTCTTCTCATATCACTATAACATAATAGTAGCTGACCTGAATACATTACTTTATGGTTTATAAGGGACTTTCATATATTATCCTCTTTTAAAAATAATAATAGTCCGACAATTAGACAACAATGTAAGTGCTCACTATGTGCCAGGGGTTCTTTTAAGTCCTAGAAATATAAACAAAGGCATAAAATAATCCCTGTTTTCAAAAACCTCACAGTAACTGAGGTAGATAGACAAAAGAAGAGGAAAGAATGAGACAGTCATCAATTGAACAGTCATCTCCTTTCATGAGAATCAGGAAAGATGTCTTTTCTATATTATTTTATGGTTTGCAAAATGATTTTTTAAAGTTCACAGAATTTCATTTGTAAGCCTATTTAGTCCAGATACCCTCCCTACAAAAAAAAAAAAAAAAAAAAGATCCCCCCCCCATCCTGTCTTTAATGTGTAAATCTCCAATGAAGAAGAGGTCACCATTTCCCAAAGGATCCTGTTTTACTTGTTGATGGTTCCAGTTATTGGAAGGGTTTTGCTTCCAAAGATGTGTCTCTTTATATTTGTAGTTTGTAATAGTGCCCAGCACAGAATAAGTGCTCAATAAATACTTGTTAATTGTTTAATTGTGACTTTCACCTTTGGCTCTTAGTCCTGCTTTCTGGAGTCAAAGTAAAGCAAATCCCTCTTCGGCATTATAACCCTTTGGGCATTTGTACATAGCTACTACCTCCCCATTCCCTAACCAGACTCTCTCTTTTGGGCTTTTCAAATACTTGCCCCCTTTAAAAGTGCTTATATATCAGGAACTCCTGTTATAATGTCATAGATCTGGAACTAGAAGGGACTACAGAGGTCATCTAGCCTAAACTTTTCATTTTACAGATTAGAAACCTGAGATCCAGAGAAATTAAGTGACTTGCCTTAAAAGATACAAGTAGTATCAGAGACAGGATTTAATGTAAGTCTTCTCCAGGTGCTCTTTCCAATGTTCTTAAAAAAACAACAACAACAATAACAAAAAAAAAAAAAAATTCCTTTTCCTGTTTTCTATCTCTGTTCTTCCTGACTTGAAATTTTATTCTAAAAACAGTGAATTACATCTCCTCTTGATATTGTAGTCATGTCCTTTTTAGAAAAATAAATGAAAAGGGCTTTTAACACAAGGTCCTAACATGTCTCATGAGTTTAACTAACTAGAACATAGAAAAAGAAGATTAGAATAGAGTGTTTATAGCATCTTTTTTTCAGCTGACAATATGAAAAGTCAACCTGGAATAGTGGAAAGAGTTCTGGGTTTAGTATTATTAAGATGTTTTAATCATTTTCCACCTCTGACATTATTCCCTGTATGATACTAGGCAACTATTTAACATGTCTCAGAACACTCTTGAGACTTTTATTAAATCAAAGAAGGTTTACAGATCTATCTGGGTAAGAGAAGTCTCTCAGAATGAGAAAATTCAGTACTTGTAAATAAGAACTCACATTTAACTAGTGCTTTTAATATATGCAAAGTAATTTCCCTGTATTAACCTATTATAATAAATCAATACACATCTATTAAACACTTACAATATACCATGCATTATGTTAACTATCAGGAATACAAAAATAAAGAAAAAGCAGTTGTTCTCAAGGAGTTTACATTCTGATGCAGGGGGAGAAACATAAATTAATCAGCAAATACGAGATAAGTACAAATTAGATAGAAGTTAACCTTACAGAGGAAGGCACTAGTAGTTGGGGGAATGAGACAAGCTTTCCTATATGAAATAATAATTTAGTTAAGTCTTAAAGAAAACCAGGTATTCTAGTAGTAGGAGCTCAGAGGAGACATCATAAAGGACTGACAATACAAAGACAGAAAGGTGAGCTGCTGTGTTCATGAAGAACAGCAAATAGGCCAGCATGGCTAGACCAGAGTATGTGGAGGGGTGTAAAGTAAACCAAATTAAGTTAAATCAAACATTTACTAAGCACTTACTATTTGCTAGGCACTGGGATAAAAGCAGAGAATATAAATACAAGCAGAAAGAAAATTCCAGCTTTTAAGTAGTTTGTATTTTAATGGGTCAAGAAAACACATAAAAAGGAACTGAAGGGGAAAAAATCAAGGCACCTGGCAAAAGGGATTATAGAAAAATCCAAAGTCTGAGTCAGGAAGGTAGCCTGAAGAGGTATGAAAGATAAATCTAATCTGGGCCTCCCTCTTAAAATGGAGGTTTTTAGGAGGAACTGGCCAATCAGAGGGAGAGACCACTGGGGCCTGAATGTATGAAATCCAGAATTTCAGAGTTAAGAGGTTTCTGGGGCACTATAGCAAAACACAGGGAGAGTCAGGAATAGAGCCTTAGAGAAGAATAAATACTGAAAAGATTGGAACAAGCCAAACAAGTGAGCTTTCTGTGCCAAGCAGGGGAGTCTATAATTAATCTTAGAGGTAATAGGAAGCCTTTGAAATTTATTTAGTGGAGAGGTGTGTTATTTGGTCAAATCTATGCTTAAGAAATTATTTTGGCAGCTGAGTGAAAAGTGGATGAGAAGAGAGAAAGATTCAAGGCAGAAAGCCAATACAATAGGCCAGAAGATTCTAAACTAGAGTAGCAGATGTGTGAATAGAAGTGAACATACTTAAAAAGAAACAGGATTTGTGGACTGATTGGATATTTATGGTGATTGAGAGAGAGGAATTGAGGTTTACACCAAGATTGTATAACTGAGTAACAGAAAAGAGTCATTCCCTCAACAATAACAGGAAAGTTTAGAAAAAGAATGGGTTTGGGGATAAGTAAATTCTATATGGACATATTTAATTTGAGGCTCTTTGAGGACATTTACCTTGAAATGTCCAAAAAGCATGTAGTAAAGTAAGGAATGGGATACAATTGAGATACTGGGATTAAATAAACATGTAAGAATAAGCTGCTTAACAGTGATTATTGAACTCATAGGAGTTGAGATCACTAAATGTGAATATATAAGGAGAAAAGATAAGAAGACTAAGGCAGAGCCTTGGGGGAAAACCTACAGTTAGTAAGTGTAGATGCAGATCAAGGAAAGGATCCTGAAAATGAGCAAACAAATAAGAGACCCAAGAAAGAGATGTAAAAAATCCAAAAAGGCAATACTGTCCCGGAGAAGAAGGTCTTCAATGGAATCAAAACTACAGAGGGGAAAAAGGCATTTAGTTTGACAATTCAGAGATTACTAGTAACTTTGAAAGAGCAGTTTAAGTTAAATGATGAATTTGGAAGCAAAGCGTTTAAAAGAGATTGAAAGAAAGGAATTAAAGGTATTAAGTGTTAAAGTTTTTTCAAAAAGTATAACTGAGAAGAACTGGAAAGATATAGGGGCATAACTGGCAGGCATGAAAAAAATCTAATCAGGAATTTTTAAGAATGAAGAATTTATGTGTTTGTAGAAAGCAAGAAAGGTGGTACATAGGGAAAGATTAAAGATATGAAAGTGAGGATAATGATGAAAGCAGTCTGTAGGAGAAGATGGGAGGGATAGAATCAAAAGATTCTGGAAAGGAAGTGACCTTGGCTTGCAGAAGGGCCACCACATGATCAGAAAGTAGTGAAAGATGAAATAGTTGGGAGTAATATTAGAGGGATGTAGGAGGAGGAAGGTCACTCTTAGCTAATGGCCTCATTTTATTTTATTTTTGTGACATATGTACAAGATCCTCACTTGAGAAGATGGGAGGATGCATAAGTATAGGAGACTTGAGGGAAAAAAAGATAATATTTGTAATAGCCTCTTACTAAGTGAGAAAGGGACTTAGAGAGGATTAGTAGGTTTGCCTTGATTCACTGATGGCCCAGTTGCTATTAGTTAAAATAAATTTGTATCAGATCCTATCAGTATGGTTTCATGATTTCTTCTAGTTACATTCAATAGTGTAAAAGTAGAAGTACAGTATTATCTATAGTGTATAGAGAATAGTGTAGATTTGACTTTGGTTGAGTTAGATAGTATAGTTGATAGAACACCAGTACTGAGGAGAAGAGGAAGAGAAAGAGAACAAGAAGAACAAGAATTTGAATTTGGGAAGAGAAAAAAAAAGGTCATAAGTCCTGGGAAATAAGTGAGGAGTACTATGATCCCTGCATATAGCTGAGGAAGAATATGGAGACATAGGGTATTTGAGGGAACACCAACATATGTATTGAGGCTTCCTAGAATGAGAAGAGTTAGAAGGGAGAGGTAAACAGGTATTGAATTAATTAAGGAAGAAAATATCCTGGAAGTGGTGAATAACAGCTATGAGAATCTGCATTGGGTGATAAATTTGGATTGCATAAACCTTAAAAGAGGAAAGATTACTAGGTGATGTCAATAGAAGAAGAGTTTAGAAGTAACCAAGAGAAACAGAGAGTTTTTTGATTCTCCTACCTTTACCAATGAAATTGAGTTATGAGTGAGAAAATAGATCTAGAAAGGAAAACCAGCGATTCAATGTCATCATTGAATGGGAGCCAGGGAACTAAGTGTCATGGAATATCAAATAATGGAAAGAGTCAAAAAAGAAAGGAATAAAATGAAAGAAAAATGGTAATTCTAGAGCAGGTGTTCTACAGGACAAGCAGATATACAGTAGAACATCAGAAAGGGAGGACAGCTGAGGTAAAGAAGGAAATTTTGTTCAGGCAGGGGGTGAGCGTTCAGTGTCACAAAAATAAAGAGTAAAATTGGTAGGAATATGTAAATTTGGGGCAAATTAGTTTAGGCAGATTTAAAATGAGGTTGCATTATAAAGGCAAGTGAACTTCTAGATTTTGGTCCTAACTACAACTGGCCAAGACAAGGAGGACCTATGTACTAGAAAGAATATAGGAACCCTGTTTGTGCTAAGCATGAGCAGGAGATAGTGTGTTTCTGACGGAGATTGTTCTTTCCTAGTGTCCTATTAGTGACAAGCCTGGCATTTTTGTGGTTGGTCCATGGGGAGGATCCTCATAACAACCTGTACTAATTGACATTTCCCCTATTTTATAGATTATGAAACTGAGGTTATATGATATGTCCAGAATTGTAGTACTATCAAGTGTCTGAGTTGAGATTTGAACCCAGTTTTTTTTTAATTCTAAGCCTAGTTCTCATGAAAATATAGTCAATAAATGTACTGAGAAATGTATATAATGGGAGAAATGTATTTATTGAAAACACTTAAAATATGCGATTCTTAATTTCTTCCATGAAATAGGAAATTGGGATTGGCTATTCCCAGAAATGAGTTTTTTTTTTCCCTATATTCACAACACAAGGTATTTTTTAACCACATGACTTAACATGATTACTTGGGACTAGTGCATAACAAATCCAACAAATGTTATGCTGTTTTCCAAAATAAAATCTCACTTTTTACTTGATGTTTGTGGCTTTCAAAAATATGAATTTGACCATATAGTCAACTTTACCAAGGCCTGCCAGATGCTTGTTCAAAGTTAATGAACCTACACAAGATGAAATATAAACCCAGAGTTGCAGGCACTGCTTGGGATGGGGGATGGGGAGGTGGAGTTTTGGGCTATAGGGAAAGCAAGCAAACAAATATAACAATTTTGTTGTTAAAATTATTTCCAGTTTTTTAGCTTGTTTTTTTAGTATAGGAAATGTGGAATTTTTCATTGTCCTAACAAATATCAAGATTTTAAAATACTTTATTGTCATATTTAAGTTAACACTCTAAGTTGAGGAATACCAGACAAACACTTATTTAATAGGCAGGATTAGGGTCTTAGTTGATAACATATTATATTAAAAAAAAAAAACAAAAAAAACAAATTAGAGTTCACCTCTCTGCAAAAGTCAATCAACAAGCATTTGTTAAAAGTCTATGTTTCAAGTACCTGGTACAGATATAAAGAGAGGCAAAAAAAAAAAAAAAAAAAAAAAAAAAAAAAAAAAAAAAAAAAAAAACCTGCTCTCAAAGAGTTCTGGTTCTCCTTTTTTTTTTAAAGGGTGAAGGAATGTTGTGTTTCTTAGAAAATTGATATATACAGTTTGATTCAGATCCCTAGATGTATAATTTTACTCTCCAGGTATGCAATTCACTCATCCATCTGTATATAGCCATTAACTCAGCACAAGTCTCAAAAACGAATGATTGGTTGGTTTGTACTTAATACACAGTAAACAATTCTCATTTCAACTTTATTTGGTTTTCGGTTTCATTTAAGGATGGGAAAAGCAAAAAGCTAAGATGAGCCCTTGCTGTATGACTTGAGTTTTAAATCTTAAATGACCACAAAAGCCTGTCTTCAAAAGACAGAATTTCTTAAAAGAAAAAAACCAGGATGGGAAAGCCCCTGTATAAATAACAAGATTCACATATGTTGTGTATTTGTGCTATGTCCCAGGTGCCTCAAGATGAATGGGGAGGGTACCCCACTGGTGGTAAAGATGAAGAGATACCCTGCAGGAGGATGAGAAGTGGAAGTTACATTAAAGCCATGGGAGATGAAGAGAGCGGAGAATCTGACTCTAGCCCGAAAACATCACCAAAAGTAGCAGTCCGATCAGAGGCGTTGTTAAAGTCCATTGGACAGAGACCGCTTGGAGATCACCAAACGTAAGGCTTGCTAATTCTACTTCCTTTTTTCTAAAGCAGTTCACCATTGTTCTAGAACTTCCTTTTGATGAAAAATTGGCCACTTTTCCTCAGCTATAATCACTTACATAAAATAATGACTGAAATGAAGATATAACATGTCATGTAAAGCTTTCTTTTTGAAAGTGGTCATTTTTTGCTCTTATTATAATCTTTTAAAAGGATATCTTAGTGAACAATTTCAATGTCATTTTTTCTAAAAATATGTTTTATATGGTTTTTAATCATGAAAAAGAATTAAAAATTCAGATCACCACATAGAAAGATTTTTCCTCACAGCAAAAAATTTCATTTTTAAAAAAATATTTCTTCAACAATACAAGTACATCTTTCCAAATATTTGCTTGTGCTTTCTGATGTGGAAAAAAAAGTATAATTTTTTTTCATAAGACAAAAGCCTGCTGGTTTGGGAACAATATTATCTATGTTTCATTTATACCAAAATATAAAAGTAATGGAGTCTTTACCTGAGAAGTTTTGTCTGGATATGAAGTACAAACACGAATCCAGAACAATATTTGTATCTGTATATCTGTATATTTGTCATGATTGTGTCCTTCCATTTGTTCCTTCATGGAACATTTTCTTGGGGGAGAAAAAAAAACCAAGTAAACTGTTAAGTTGAATTAAGAAATACATATAATTGATAAAATTTCCATCTTCCCCCTGTTCACACACAAAAAACCCCCAGAAAAATATGACAAAACAATACAACAAAAGTTGGGGGTAGACCCAAGTTTGACTTATTTTTTCTTTAAGTAAGTTTTCCATATAGCACATAATAAGACCCCTACATCATTAGTATTAGTACACAACATTATATAATAACACAATGGTAACATTTGGCTAGCATTTGGGCAGCAGATGGGTGAGTCAGAAAGACCTGAGTTCAAATTTGGCTTTGGGCATTTACTAGCTCTGTGATGCTGAGCAAATCACTCATTCCTCTTTGTCTCAGTTTCTTCATTTGTAAATATTTGCCAAGAAAATCCCTAAGAGCATTATGAAGAGCTGGACTAAAGTGAAAAATGACTTAACAATAAAGCATAATGCTTAACTAACTTCAGTTTTAATATAGGTTTTTTTTTTCTGAATCACCAAGACTTTGCAAAACATTATCTTTTAACAGTTTATACATTCAAGCTTGTAAAAAATAAAATTTTCCAAAACTTAAAATGAATTTGTCTTACTGAATATTATCATTACTTTGACTGTTGCTAAAATGGAGATGACTGAAATTTCTATTTTGGCTTGACAGTATGCCCCACAAACCAGTACAGGCTGTTGTGAAGATTGAGATGTCCTTGCATATTATCAGTTGTGATTGCCTCATTTTCTGAATTAAAATTAATGAACCTATTAATAGATTTTTAAATTTCAAAGTGGCTTTTCTATATGTGTGGCTGGTAAAATCCTTTCAGATTTCATATATCACTTGGCTTGCCCCTCATTAATGCTCTTTTCCTGAGAAAGAATACAAATCAAGAGGTTTGCAAAACTTAGAGCTTCATATAAATGCTTATTTGTTATATGTTTAGTCATGTATGATTCTGTGACCCCATTTGGGGTTTCCTTGGCAAAGATATTAAAATGGTTTGCCATTTCCTTCTTCAGAAAGAAGCTTTATAGACGAAGCAGCTGAGGCAAACAGACTGAAATGACTTGCCCAGGGTTATAAAGCTAATAAATGTCTGAGGCTGAATTTGAATTCAGGTCTTCTTGACTCCAGCACTACTTACCTGCCCCAGCAAGCATAATTTATCACAATTTATTCTCATTAGATCCTATGTAAGTGTAAAAATCATCTTCCTTATCATACAACAATGACATTTCTGTGCTTTCAGACACAATGCAAGTGTTTTGTAAAAGATAGGACAGTAGGGGAAGGAAGGATGTCTTCTACAAACTTTTAGATAACTATTGATTCATTTACTCTGTAACCTATTGATTGAGCCAATTCCTTAGTTTTCTAAGTGTTTCATATCTACTTTGTAGTTTATATACAACAAACTTTGAATTCCTAGCCTATCCTTCAGAGGTCAGGTTAGAATTGCATTTCTGAACTAGGATATGTACATGTGATGAATGCAAACTCACACATTACTTAGGGTAAGAGTTTATATTTATCATAGAATCACCAAATGGGAGAGTTGGAATAATAATAGATGACAATTATATAGAGCTTATTATTGGTAAAGAGCTTCACTTAGTAAGAACCTTAAAAGATTTCCAGTCCAACCCACACCTGATATGCTCTACAACATCTTCAACAAGTAGTAGTTCAACCTTCCTTTGAAAATGCCTACTGAACCTACTTTGAGATAACAGAACCCACAAGGTAACCCATTCACTTTGGGACAACTATAATTGTTAAGAAATCTTTCCTGACAGAAAGTCTAAATTTTTCTTTTTGCAATTTTCATCCATTATTTCTACTTCTTACCACTGGGACCAATTGAACACCTCTAATCTCCCAAGTAACAGTACTTTAAATATTTGAAGAAAATTATATAACCTATTAACTTGTTTCTTCTTCAAGTTCTTTTTGAAGTTCCTTCAAATGATCCTCATACAACATGGTTTTGAAACCTTTTACCATCATGGCCATACTCATTTGGAAGTTCTTCAAATTCACAGTGATTTATAAAACATTTCTCTAACAAGAAATCTGTAATGTAGAATCTGCTTAAAGTCAGAAAAGACTAAGGAAGCTATCTACTTCAACATCTACTTCATCATACATTCCTTCAGAATATGCTTCTCATTTCATATAAGGAAGCTGGGATCAAGAAAAGTAAAGTGATTTATCTAAATTTACTAATAGTAAATATCATTATTGATAACCCAGATCTTTTGACTCTAAATGCAAATTTTTTTCTAGTACACCTTGCTGGCACCTCTATGAACTTTGACAGTCTAAGAATTGACTGATTAAAAGTCATCAGTAGCATTATACATTTATTCTCCCAAATATATTTTACATAGCAGAATTTTTTACAAGAATGGGGTATATACTTACATATGAAAAGACATTGTATATATAATAAAAGATATGATGAAATTTGTGCTTTAAAATAACTTAAAATTTAGTGACTAGGAGGAACAGCAAGTACACACACACACACAATGATTCAAAGATAACTCATTAAGTTCAAATTAGAGATCCAGGCAGTATTACAAGAAATTTGAAGAGGAAGGTATAACTTTAACCTGGGGTGATCAAGGAACTCTTAATAACAGAAACTCATATGAGATTTGAAATAAAGGAAGGACTTCAACAACAACAACAACAAAAATGATGAGTATAGAAGTAGTGTATTTGAGACATAAGGGGAAGCAAAGAGGAAGGGAATAAGCATTTATATAGAATCTACTATGTATCAGGCACTCATAAGCACATTTTACAAATACTATCTATCTAATTTGATCTTTGCAATCATGCTGTGAGTTAGATGCTATTTTTCACCCTCATTTTACAGTTAATGAAACGAGGCAAAGACAGATTAAATGATTTGCCCACAAGTCACATACCCAAGAAACACCTAAGGCCAGATTTGAAGGCAGATCTTCCTGATGCCTGACCTAACACTGTATCCATTATACTTTCAGCTACTTGGTATGCCCAGGCAGGGACAGGGGAGTGGAATGAGCAAAGACATGACAAAATAAGGAGGAAAAGAATGTAGACTACTTTAGCCAGGACAATGAAACATGAAGATAAAAAGAAATTAAATCAACCTGGAAAGTTAGGTAAGAACCATGTTAATGAGAATATTGAATTCCAGAACTAGGAGTTTCTATCCTATTCCACTGGCAACTGGAAACCACTGCAAGTTTTTGACTAGTGACGAGATTTTTAAATATTTATATATGTGTGTTTTTTTATTTTTAAATATATATATATGTGTGTGTGTGTGTATACATATATATATACATATATATATTAGTAAGATCATTTGGTTAGTAGAATGAGGGATATTTCAAAAAGGAGATAAATAGAGACATGATAACCAGTTAGGGAATTATTTTAAAAGTCTAAGGAAAAAAGAAAAAAAGTAGTTGAAAAAGAAGGGAGAAGAGAGTGAATGTGAGAGAAACAACAAAGAAAGAAGCAGTAGGACTTGAAAATGAAATGGCAGAGAAGGAAGAGTCAAAAGATGATTTTGAAGGTTTGAATCAAGGTGAGAAGATAGTGGTGCCAAAAAAAAAAGAAATAGAGAAATTTGGAGAATGGTCAAGTTTGGGGAGAGGGGAAAAATAAATTCCATTTTGCACAAGTTAATATGAGAAGCCAAAGGGATATTTAGGGAAAGATATTAAGTCAATAGTTAGAAACACAGGAATAGAGTTTGGGGCAAAGATATAGATCTGTTCATAATCTAGTTTGGGGTGATATTAAAGCAATAAATTTGTTTATCAGGTTTATACCTAATCATTTCACTATATCCTGAGAGAAAAGTCCACAAAACAACCAAAAATAAATAAATAAATAAACCTTTAGATAAGAGGAAAAGTGGGAAAGAAATGTTTCAAAAATTGACCAGATTTGAGAATGAAAAAGGAACATTAGAATAACCTTCTGCATCTATGAACACCATCAAATTGAAATATGGTGGAAATTAAAGAAACTTACCTACAAAAAAGGAAAATTCCCCAAATTCTTAAAAGTTCATAATCTGGATTTATTAGATTCATTATTTATTTTCAATGTTATCTCATTTAGTATCCTCCTATTATTGTTTTTCTAAGTACCACAATATTGTTAAATATTGATAAATCTAAAGTTCATAAAACTTAGAATATAAAAAAACTTAGTGAACAGTTAAGCTTCACAGCTGAAGAAACTGAGGCTCAGAATATTGAAATAACTTGCCGAAGGTCATGGATTAGGTTACCATTTCTACTTCCCAGCAATAGCCTTCTTGTAATCATCCTTTGTTTCTTTTTTTGAAAAGAATGGCTTATAATTTTTTGTAGTGAATATTTTGAGGTTTATGAAATACTTTCCTTATAGCCTTATGATAAAAGGAATATTTCTAGATAGAGCAACTAAGGCTTAGAGGGGTGAATGATTTGCCTAAAATAAATTCATGTCTCCAGATTTTAAGTAAAAAATCATTTCCATTCCTCTCTATACACCATGAACTAATAAAGCTGCATGATGAATAAAATCTAATCTATGGTATAAACAGGGAAAGCAAAGGAAGGCATTATTATAACAAGCATAGTAGATTACATCTATACATCTTGGAAAATAGAATAAAATGGCATTAACTGTGAATAAGAACCCAAAGTTTAAGGTAGTTATTATAACTTTTCCTTTTCAGTCCCTATAAAAATAATAGCAAAATTCACATTTCCAGGTATTCACAGTTGAACAGAGACAAGAATGTGTGGAAATCACTTTAATTTAATTTTCTATTTTGCCAATAAATTGTCAGCATTTTGGAGTTGGCTTTGTGTTCCATTTAGAGAATTTTTAGAAAAGAAATTGAAAACTCCAAAATTCTATTTAAGATATAATTTTAAATAATCTGATTTATCAGTGCATTGAATGTTTATTCATTTTTCCATCATGAAACTCTAGCAGCAGGAGCAGATTTACAAAATCTTTTAAGATGCAGTAATTCAGATTTTTAAAAAACCCTCACAAGATTTAAAAAAAAAAATACATTCCTAAGGGCTATATTCTCCACTTAATATGCACAAACAAGTATTATTAGCATTAAAGGTATTTCATCATTCAAATCAAGTGGCAAAACAAATCCAATAATGATATTTTAATTTTAATTTGAGAGGTGTGAGTTCACCTTATCATTGGATTCTCATTTTGTCCCATTAAACTACTGAGAGTTGATATGAAGCCCCACTTAACTATGCAGTGCTACAGAATGATCAGGATCTGCAGTTCTTTCAAAATCTGCCTAAGGCCTTAGAAGACCATATTTTTAATTGGCTATTATTAATCTTTCTTTGGGAAGAATATAATATGATGAGGCCTGCTGTGAAGGAAATCTCCTAGTTCTGCTTATTTCACTCAGCATCAGTTGATGTAAGTCTCTCCAATCCTCTCTGTATTCATCCTGTTGGTCATTTCTTACAGAACAATAATGTGGAATAATGCTTTTTAAAAAATTTTTTGCAACATATTTTTTATTGTGTTGTGGTGGTTGCTCTTTCCATTTACATTGTTTATAGTCTTGACAACTTCCTTTGTTTTGTATCATTTCATGTAAAATTTTCCATGCTTCAATCCTTAAAATTTGACTCAATAACTCTCAGATTGCTTATCTAATTTTTTCTAGTTCTAAAGATTCTAAATTATCTGAATAACTTTCATTACAGTTGTTGTACAGGTTCCATTTCAGTCTTATTTAGCAACATAGCAGTTCACCTTAGCATGTGGTATGAGAATGTTTCATCATAATTCTGTAATAATTTCATAAAATTTCAATCTATCATTTTTCCTTAGCATTCTGCTCTCTTAGAATCTCCTTAACCATGATAAGTTTGGAATAAACTCACAATTTGAATACACTCATACAAGTATTACTATGTATATTTAAAAGTTGATATCATTAGGAGAACCACCATTTTTATCTCAAAGAGAAAGTGAACAAAAAGGGAAATTATGCAGGGAATCTTCATTCACTGATAAAGAGCACATATTTATTTAGTGGTTAATTAATAGTCAACAAGCATTTGTTAAATACTTCTTATGTGCGAAGCACTGCACTACCTAATAGGGATGCAAATTCAATCAAAAGGAAGAACTGCCTCAAGGAGCTTTCATTCTAATTGGAAAATACAGTAATCAATCAATCAACATTTATCAGAAACCTACTATCTTCTAAGACACATAAAAAGGAACCAAAAAGAAGATTCAGCAACTAGAATTCTCAGTGGATAAAATAACAGACTTGAAGTCAGGAAGACTAAACTATAACAACAAAAAGGATCAGGAACATGTTGCAAAGTGAGCTGAAAAATGGAGGATAGGTCCTCTTGGTTATTCACTCAAAAGGAGATTCTAGGAAGAACTGGCCAATGGATAAAATGATAGAGGAGAAAGGAAGCTGAAGCATAATGGTGTAGTACAGAAAATGGAGGATGACGGGTCTGGGCCTTCTCCAAAATAGAGTTGTAGGGAAGAATTCATCAATAAGAAAAGAAGCACATAAGAGTGGAGGGAAGAAGCATCATAATAAAATGAAAATAAGAAAAAACATATTGAGGTTTTTCTGGGTTCACATTCTATCTTATACTTATCAAATACATGTCATATCCCCACTCTCACATGCTCTAAGAGAACACAGACTTCTTGAAGACAAAGAATATTTCATGTATGTCTCTATCTCCAAAACCTAGCAAAGTGCCTTGCACATGGCTGGTGTTTAACAAATGTAGGGCGAATTTAATTCAACAAGCACTTATTATATAACTATTGTGTTCAGTGCCTTTGGGGAAATAGAAAAAAGTTCCTGCTCTAATCTAATCAAATCTTAAAGAGGGAAATAAGCATTTATTAAGTAACTCATATGTGACAGGTCCTGCACTAAGTGTTATATGAGTATCATTTTGTTCATATTGTTTTATTCATATCATTTCCAACAATCCTGGACAGTAGGTACTATTCTTATCTGTATCTTTCAGCTGAGGAAATTGAGGCAGACAGTAGTAGATTACTGAGGCAAGGTCACAAAGATAGTACTGTATCTGAGATCTGATTTTTTAAAATCAGGTCTTTCTGACTGCAGATGAGAAAGTAGTACAAGTCCTGTACTTATCAACTAAGTTTCCTAAGACAAGAATTTTTCACTCTTTGTATTATAGATTTCTTTGACATTGTGCTAAGATTCCTTCTCAAAATAATGTATAATGTTTAAATGTATAAAATAAAACATAGGATTAAACAAGATAGTGAAATATATTTTATCTAAACAATTTCAAAACAAATTCATGGGCCACAGGTTACTCCTATTATTTCTAAGATAATATTTGAATTCATATAATACTGAAATGATTAAATAAAAGTATGATATTTTTCTAAAATCAATTATATTATATGTCACTTCAATAAGATAAAAGACTTGATTATTTCTATATAGAATAAGAGTAATATTTATCTAAGAGAAAATATTGTGTTATTATTTTATGATAAAGTATTAAATATATTAATACCCATAAATATTTATTGTATTATTAATAATATTTAATGGATGACTAATTCAACCATTCTATAAAAATAAAGAATGATTAAAATTCACTGGATACTCATTTGAAATTAATATAATGAAAAAGATAATAAAATTATTTCAGGAATCCATAAAATCTGGAATGACCACTATATGTAAAGCACTATGGGAAAATAAAAAGGAAAACATCACCTTTCTTAAGAAATTCACATTCTAATAGAAAAGGAAATATAGACATAATTCTATTAACACACATACAACACATAGTGCTAACATAAAAATGACTAGCTGTCAAGTCTGGGACAGCTCCTCTGAAGGGCTCAGAATAAGTCCTTGCCCCACATTGGGCTCCATAATGTAATGTCCTGTCCTCTCTCAATTATAATCCTTCTCTGGGAGGAGGTTTGTTTTCTATAAATCCTTTTCTCTGTGAGCAGGTTTCTTGGGAGATTTCTGGAGCCTCCTGCCAGAGTGAAGAATCTTGAATCTTCTTCTTCTGTAATCCTGGCTCTAAATCTCCTGGGGGCACCTAAGTGGTGCAGTGGATAGAGCACCAGCCTTGAATTCAGGAGGACCAGAGTTCAAATCTGGTCTCAGACACTTAACACTTACTAGTTGTCTGACCCTGGGCAAGTCACTTTACCCCAGCCTAAAAAAAAAAAAAAGTTCTCCTTGAAAGTCTTGTCCTTATCCCAATTCAGACTCAATGTTCTTCTTTTTATCCTCCCAGAGAATGGGCTTGTGGGTAGTCCCAGGGGCTTGTGGGTCAACTCCTACAACCAATGAACTTGTTCCTTTTAAAGGTGTAAACTCCTTTAAAGGTATAAACTCCTTTTCAAGGTGTGAACTAAAGGTATGAACCCTGAGCTAGAGAATTGTTAAGTACCGACTTAGCACCTAGTAAGAACCTAACAACTAGCAGTCCTTATTCAGAGACATATGAAACATTAAACCAGTAAATTTTCTATAGTGTGTGAATTAAAAAATCACTTAGGGTTAGCATCAAGTCTTCTTTGAACAGGTAAACCAAAAGCTATTTTGGAAGATAATAACATAAATTGGAATCAAAAATTAAAAAAAAAAGATGAATATATCAGCATGAATTATTATTCTCATTTTGCTCACTTCACTGCATTAGGCCATGCAAATTTTCCCAGGTTTTTTTAAAATTATTTCCTGTGTCCATTAAATTCATGCACAAAAATAAATATCTTTTATATATTAAACTTTTTTCCTTTTTACATTATTTTAGAATATAATATTGATAGTAGTATTGCTTTATCAAAGAACAGATAAGCATTGTTTACTAACTTTTTGGAAAATAGTTCCAAATTGTTCTATAAATTGCTCATACCAATTCATAGCTCTATCAACATTTCTTTAATGAGTCAACTTTTTTCCTACATTTATCATTTCCTGTTTCCTTTTTTGGTCAGTTTTGTCAATGTGAAAGATTTAAGAATTCTGATTAATGATCATTCTCTGGAAATATAATTCCAGAGTATTAATGATGAAAGAATAATGCCCATTTTTAAACATTACTAGTATGGCCTTTTGTTTTGCTTGACTATACATATTTATTACAAGGGTTTTTTTCTTTTGATTTTCCCCAGTGGAGTAGGAGAAAGGTAGACGGGAGAGAAAATAAAAGTTTAATAAGTGAAAAAATTTAATTAAAAAAAAAAAGGAAGCAGTATGGACTAGGTGATGGGAATGTCAAGTATAAAGATTCAGAAACAGTAATGAGAAAAATACACAAGGGTACTATAAGCCAGTTTCCTTGCTTAGAATGGAATTTTTGAATAAAGCAATGGAAAGTTTGAATAATATAGAGGAGGTAAAAGAACAGGGCTAGAGAATAATTAATGAAGATTTTTAAAATACATGACTTGCAGTATGTGTTTGTCCCAAGAAGCAATTAGGAGCCATTGCAAATATATTAATTGAGTGGGAGAGGGTAGCTTGAGCATAGACTAAGAGCTTTGGAAGTTATTGAAAAGTCTATGAGCATAATTTCTATTTTTAAAAATTGTTAGAGGTTATCCAGTCCAGAGGTGTCAAATATGTAGCTCACTCTACTCTTGAGGGCAGATTGGGCCAGATTAAAATATAAGTAGGAAATATTTATTCAACAAAAATACAAGAAAACATAAGATTAAATCTTAAAATTATCAATTTATGGCTTAAAGGAATCTTAATAATGGTTTAATGGACTCATTTTTATTTGAATTTGATCTACTCCACTTCTTTCCTCTCATTTTACAGCTGAGGAAATAGTCACCCAAGTGGACTGGCAAAATCAAAATTCAAACCCAGATCCTCTGACTCTGGATCCAAGTGGGTGAAAAAGAAATGTTTGGAAGAGAAATGATTGCTTAATGAAGTAATGGAGGAAAAGAGAGAAATGTATAGCATCTTTATATTTAATTTTAAATAAAAAACCCTCTCTTTTCCATATTTCTCTATATTCACACTTGGAAGTAACTGTCCTGAGAAAAGCTGTTAAGTGATATTCCAGAACCATATTTCTGGATAAAAATCAATTTGATTTCCATTGATTCTATTAAGACAGGTTTTTTGTTCCCTTCAGCACTATGGGAATCTGTGCAACGATCTGGAAAGCTTAGCAGATAGGAAATTTCCATTTCAAAATCCCTCTTGGGGTGCTGAAGTCTCAGAGCTTCCCATGATTGTCAAATGCTCCCAGGAATAAACATGGCAGACATTTTTAGAGTTCTAATTCACAGATGTCATTGTCATAAGTGGAGGAAAAGTGTTTTCTAAAAACTGGTTGTTGTTTTCTTTAAAAAAAAAAAAAAATAAAACATGTTGATGAAGTGACCAAGGATTTGGTTGACTGCCTAATTTCAAGAATGAAAAATGTTAGCACAAACAATGCTTACTAATTTTGAAATAAAGCTAGATGTCCTTAGGGATGAATAAATCTTCACTCATCCTACATATTCAATCAGTAGCCAAATCTTATCCCTTCTATTTCCATAATATCTCTCACCTATGTCCTTTTTTCTGTATTATGACAGCTCTCCCTTACTACTTTAGACCCCCATCACCTTTAGTCTGGACTAGTATAATAGCCTTCTTGGTCCCTTTATCTCAAGTTTGCTCTCTAATTTATCTTCCACACAAGTGCCAAAATGATTTTTTTAAAGCTTAGGTTAAGTTGTCCTTCATTCTCGAAGAAGACCAAAATGATATTGCTATGTTAGAACTGAGTTATACTGTGCCCGACTATGGCTGCTAAGAACAATAAGAACTCAGAATGCTCTGCCATAGATCAGACACAAGAAGTCCATATAAACATTTGGTGTAGCTTTTCTAACTGGTTCATCTCGAGTTTCTTCCGAGTAATTCAACTCTGCTTTGCTCATACAGCCCCTACTCTGATTAGGGAATGCCATGCTTGGTAGTCTTATGCCACTGTCTCCCATGTCATGTAATCCATTCTAAAGTTTTTAAGAAAGCTTGAAAGTGTCCTTGTATCTCTTTTTCTGGCCATCTTGTGAGTGCTTGCTCTGTGTGAGTTCCCCAAAAGATAGTCTTTTTTTTTTTTTTTTTTTTTTTTTTTTTGGCAAGTATAGACTTGGCATTCAAACAATGTGGCCCAGTGGAGTAGTGCTTTCTGCAATAAACTTCTAATGCTTGGTAGTTTAGTTCAAGAAAGTCACTCTCCCTTACTCCTCCCGCAATCAACTCTCTATTATATATCCAAAATCAAACTCTAAAACTCTTCATCATCTGGCTCCTTCCTACATTTCCATTTTTCTACATGTTTCTCATAGGATCTTAGATTTTAGGAACATAAATCTAAGGCTATAAACCCTATTTTCAGTCCCCTGATTTCACAGATTTGCTCCTAAACACAAACTCTACAATTCAGCTATACTGGTCAACATGTCATTCCACAATTACAATACACCATTTTTCATCTATGTGTCCTTATGGTTATTCCCCCATATCTGGAATGTTCTTCCCCTTCACCTCTGTCTTTTGGAATCTTTTATGTCCTTTAAGTAGAGACTTTATTTATTTGTTTTCTAAATAAACCTTTCCTGATCTTCCTGAACCTGCTGTTTTGTTTTTCTCAGGCAAAGATCTCTGCCTTGTTCTTGTGATAGTGCCCTGCTGATTCTCTCAGATCTCTTTGTGTCCTTGAGGTAGGTAGGGCTAGCAATGTAACTCACATGCTGTTTTCACTCAGCCTGTGGGCTTATAGCAAAAGAAAATTCTGTACTGTATTGTACTTCCAGTGCAAAGTACAAAACAGGACATATTGAATTAAAAAGATGAATTCAAATACTATTCAATAAAACAATAACACTGTTTTAATCAAGTGAAATTAATAGTTTCAAACATCTCACCTTCTAAAATCTCTACCAAGTTAATTAGGTTATTCAGTTAACAAGCATTTATTAACTCCTTACTTGTCTCAGCACTGGAGATACAAAGAAAGGCAAAATTATATTTTGTAACCCCAAGGAATTCATATTTCAAAAGTAGTCACTATTTAATCAATGATGTATACATGTATATAACTATATCAAAATGAGCTTTTCTCTATAGTTCATCAGGTGTAGACTTCAAATTTGCTATTGAAATTTTGTTGTTTCTTTAAATTTTTTTTCTATCAATTTTAGTTTCTATCAATAGAAACTATCAAATGAATGTAACCTTTTAATTGTTATGGAGATGACAGATGATTAAAATCAAATGCTATTCTAGTATTCATCAGATGTTGACATGTTTTTAAACTTGTGCTTCTGGGAATATTTGGAGGAATTTCTGGGAGAGAGGATTCAGAAGAAGGTAGCTAGAGAGTTGCTGTTTACAAGCTGGCAAATTGGAGAGTTGAAGAGTTTTGTTCTCATTCTGGGGAGTATTGGGAAAGGTACAGTTGAACATTGAACTAGGTCTCCAGGTGTATGCTCAACTTCCATTACTTTATAAAACATTATAGCTCTGTAGCTACTGATGCTCTTAACTATATTGTACAAATAAAATAGTTTCCAAACTACTTCAGAAAGCAATGGCTATTGATATAAGATAATTTCCTCCTTGAAACATTTATTTTTCTCAACCATCTCTACCAGTGAAGGAACAAATTCCATTAACTTCTCACATCCCTCAAAGTTTGTTTCTATCTCTTTTCTAATAGGGGACAAAAGAATTAAAACCAAGAAATAGGTTTGTATTCTGTACTTACCACATAAGCATTATTGTGGTTGTTGTTATTGAGTCATGTCTGACTCTGTATGACCCCATTTAGCGGTTTCTTGGCAAATATACTAGAATGGTTTGCCATTTCCTTCTCCAGCTTATTTTACAGATGAGGAAACTAAGGCAAACTTAATTAAGTCGCTTGCTAGTAAGTGTCTAAGGCCAGATTTGAATTCAGGAAGATATGGCTACCTGACTTCAGGCCCAATATTTTCTTTACTGCACTACATAGCTGTGCTTGCATAAGTATTAGCTGCACAATCTATTTCTACCTTCTAGTACCATCAGTGAATTTAAGGATATTTCTCTAACAAATCTGAGTCTTACCCAATGTTCACAAATACAACAATGATAAACAGCTACTAGACTTTCTTTTATATAAAGGGGAATAAAACAATGATAAGAAAAAGAAGAGATGCTTTGCTTCAATTGCTACCTAACCTTAATCAATGAATGGGTACAGCCTCAGTCACACTGAGACAGTGAGCAAAAGGAAGAGGAACAGCACATTTTGTCTAAAAAGCAGCCATTAGTCATGGTACTAACTTTGGAGAATTCATCAGGTTTTGCTTTTTTTTTTTTTTAATTTTCTTCCCCTTCAAAAGAAGGAATGAGAGATCCATTCCTTTATCATTCAAAACTCGGTAGATTTTATAACCAAGGACAGGAAAAAAAAAAAAAAAGGAAATGGACAGGGAAGGCAGCAAAATTGCCTTGTCTCACTAATCATTACTTTGGGAGGTATTTCAAAATTAATTCAGGTCCCACTTCTGTCCACTCAGCCCAGCAAGAGCAAAAAATAGCAGTCCAGCATATTCTGTGCAATAGAAAGGAGAAGGAAGTACTCATCTGAAGACATAGAATATTGTTTGACTCTTGCATAATCATAAAGCCCCAAGATGGATAAATTCCCACTTGCCCACGAATTCCTTTTAACTCTTCTTTCTCATATTTTCCCTCCCACCCCCAAATATTCCTCAAGTACGGTTCAAAAAAATGGTCAGTTGGGTAGATATCAGAATAGCATCTGCTAAAACATCTCTCATCTCCATTGCAAAATAGGAACTATACAGTAGCTATTTATTTTAATGCTCCAAATAAATTGGGAGATTGTAAAAGAATACCTAACGCTCTGAAATATTCAAGGCATATAGCACCAATGTGATTGCTTAGCTACAGTCAGTGATTTTTTGAAAGATTGCCAAGGATAGGGGATTTACTACCAGTTTATGGACAGGCAAATGTTATCCTGATTTCAACAAATAATATTTACCCACATGATCAATCACTTTGAGCCTAAAAAATGCTTTTGTCAAAAGAACCTTGTAAAGGAGGAAATATTTTTATCTCCATATTACAGAAAAGGAAACTAAAGGTTAAGTGGGTGATCTAAGGTTGCAGTTATTAACTACAGATCCAGGACAGGAACTAGCTTCTTCTGATTCGAGTGCATTTTTTTTTCTTTGTTGGGGATCAGGGGTGGGGATGCAGGACATTGCATATCTATATAGACTTTTTATAAATTAAAAATGTTTGACTTTTCACAGTTTTTTTTAAAAAGAAACTTTGTATAAAGATCTTAAGAAAACAACAACATATCAGAATATGCTATTCTGATCTTGCCTCTTTGTACAAATCTTGTGTGTATATATATTGTGTGCATGTGTTAGTGTATATGACATAGATCCATAGATCAATATAGCAAGATGGGATTATTACACGTTATGTGCTTAACATATGTTATCAACATCTAAAATAGATAAGGTTTTTATCAATGGAACCTTAAGGCAGATTCATTGCCTTGTGCTTGCTACTGTATCTCAACTGTCTGCCTCAGATACTTACTAGCTATGTGACTCTGGGAAAGTAACTTTCCCCCAACTATCTCCCCCCAAAAATATGAACAATTTGAGAGCAGGAACTGACGTTTTTAAATTTGTACTCACAGACTTAGTGTGGTATTTTACATATGGCAAGAACTTAATGACTTTTCATTAATTCATCCACAAACATGTACATGTAACATTACATAAATGTGTCATATATGTAATATGGCATACAAAAAGAGATAGTTTGATCACATAGGGAGAAAAATGCTATTGTCAATCACTGCTTGTACTATATATGTGGTGGTTTCCATAAATGAAGACATTGAATTAAACACAGCTTTTCTAAGACAGAGGTATTTTATTTTTTTCTCTCCTTTGTACTCTCTCATTTTTCCCATGTTGAAGTTTTTGTAAAACATTTTCACCATTAGCCATACTCTTAAGGCACTCCAAGGAGACACAGAATATCTCTACTCAATTAAAATCCATCAGTTTCTATCCTGATATACTATTTTCAAAAGAATGAAGATAGAGCAAAAATGGGTTGATAGTGGAATAGTACTGTGTATTAAGAAGACATGTACATCTTAGAGATTCAGGAATCACACATTCAAAAGATAGAAGCAAGATAAAGGATGAATACAAAATATATTAGTGGTAAATATACTGTCAAGTGTATAGATTAAAGAAGAATATAATTTTTGCTCACTATCAATGAATCATGAAAATAATAATAATGAAAATAAACAAGAATGAAGAAAGAAAGAAGCCAATGAAAAGAGAAAGAAATAGATGAAGTATTTAGTAAGCCCCTATTATGTGCCAGGAAGTTTATGAAGTGATTTACAAATATTATATCATTTGGTCTTCATAACAATTCTTTGAGGAAAATCCTATTATTATTATTCCCTTTTACAAATGAGGAAACTAAGGCAAATAGAAATTAAGGGACTTATCCAGAGTCACATAGCAAGTAAGTATCTGAGGCTGCATTTGAACTCAGATCCTCCTGATTCTGAGTCTAATACTGTATCCACTGTACCCTCAAACTGAAAAGACTGCTGTTCAGTTTTTTTTGTTTCTGTTTTCTCCGACAAGAAGAATGATATTTAAATTGAAAAGGACCCCCCAAAATGTCCCAAATAGGGACATTATAAAATAATACTTTTGGTAGTTAGATGGTGCAATGGATAGAATGTGGGACCTGGAATCAGGAAGAGTCATCTTCATGAATCCAAATCTGACCTAGATACTTAAAAAGTCACTTAAGCCAGATTGCCTCAGTACTATAAAATGAGCTGGAGAAGGAAAGTAGCAAACCACTTCAGTATTATTGCCAGAGATTGGTCACAAAGATTGGGAAACACCTGGAAAACTGAACAACAGCAACAATAACCTATCTGCTCTGAAATATTTTAAGTACAAGACTCCAAGTTGGTTATTTACTCACTGTCTGTGATTTTTTAAAGATCTTAAAGGACAGAGAAATGTTATTCGGAATTTTAACAAAGCAAAGAATGAAATCTACAGACAATAAGCTAGTGAGCTTGATTCAAAATTCTAGGCTGCGTTAGTAAAGGAATAATTTGTGAACATCTCAAAGAGATGATGTGGTAAACATAAAAAGTCATGCTTTCAGAGAGCAGGTCATGCCATACTAACTCCATTCCCTTTTATTATTTGGTTATTAAGCCAACGGAGTGGTAGAATTCTGCATATAGATTTTAGTGAGCCATTTGATAGATTCATACTTTTCTTGTGAAAAAAAATAAAAAGAGATAGGTTTTTTGATATTTAAGTAAGTGAAAATGGTACAATATAAAGAGTATTCATAATTATATTCATGTCTATTTGAAAAGTCTCCAATGGAATATTTTAGGGATCTATTCTTGGCCCTGTGCTATTAAATATTTTTATCAATAACTTGGATAAAGGCATCAAAAGCATGTTTATCAGATTTGTAGGAGACATAAATCTATGAGGGTTAGCCAACATACTATATGACAGAATAAGAGTTTTTTAAATGTATGGAATTTAAAAGAGATAAAACAAAATATTTGTGCTTTATTTAGTATAAAATGGAGAAACTGCAACTAAGCAGTAGCTCCTCAGAAAAAGATCTAAAGTTTTAATGAACTGCAAATTCATTATGGTCAACACTATGACATAGCAGTCAAGATAAACAGAGTCACGTACCTTACATAGTTGTGAGCATCGAATGAGATTATTTATATAATGCTCTTTGTAAAGTATGAAGCACTATATAAATGATAGCAATTATTATTATTGTTATAAGAAAGCTCATATCATCTCCAGCTGCGTAAATATAGGCATACAAAGTGTTCAGATCTAGGAAAGCATATTCCATTCTGTATTCTATCCCAGTTTTTACCTGGAGTTCTAAGTGATACATTTTAGAAAGAATATCGATAACAGAGAGTGTCCAGAGAAAGCAGTCAAAATTCATGTCATATGAGGGAGGACCAATTGAAGGAAATGCTAATACTTATGTTGAAAAAGAAAAATCCTTTGAAAAGAAAAATCCTTTGAGTAGACAATGTAGTCCTCTTTAAATATTTGGAGAATGTCCTATGAAAAAAAGATTAGTTTTATTCTACTTAGTCCTCAAGGGCAAACTAGGAAAGATAGAAAAAAGAGTGAAAGGAGATAAATTTAAATCTGATGTTAGAAATAATTTCTTAACATTTGTAGCTGACCTAAAGTGAAATGGGGATAGCACAGGAGGTGTCAGATTTCTTCTCACTGCAAGTCTTCAAGGAAAGATCAAGGCTGGATAGATAATGTCATCAACATTAGAGGAGATATCTATTCTACTTGGTTTGAATGGCCTCTGAAGCCCTTTCCAACTTGGACACTGAATATTTTACCTTTCCATGGTTCCTAAGAAAGATGTTTTCAATGAGGAATATCTTCTTGAAGACTAGAGATTCATGATTTTGTTATTGAAGATGTTTAGGTTGATATGGTAATATTAAAATCATGATGCATGTGAGTCAGTTTATGTGCACTCCATAAATTTACCACATTCATTTGTGGAAATTAATGTTCCATGTTAACTTCAAGTAGTATTATTTTACATCTATAGTTAGTAGCTATTTGGTAAGTTCATTATATTGCTAAAAACAAAAGTTGCTGATCACATTAAAAATAATGATTTGTCAAAACATTTGAATAGTTATTTTTTCTTTTATAAAGAAATGTGTTAGTAAATTCTAATTAGCTTTAAAGTGATTTATTCAAAAAGAATAATATTTCAAAAATCATAAGAATTCTCTATTCCTCTCCATCCATTGGCTTTCTGCTACTGTGTTTAATCGCATTTGCTCCCTTGCTAAAAAAAAAAAAGAATTTCAATTTAACAGTCGTTACCTGTTTATTGTACACAGAGCACCATGCTGAGAGAGATTTGGGATCTAGATTGCAGATTTAGAAGTGGAAAGGAGCTGAAATGTCATCTATATAACTTTGCAAATGAGGAAATAGGCTACAACAGGTTAAGTAGCTAACCTAAAGTCAAGTTAAACTTGTTAACATTGGAAACCAGATCTTAAAACTTGTATCCTTTATACTGTATCACCATGTTCCCCACCTTCATAAATCTCACAGTTGAGTTAGATGAATAAGATTCATAGCCAACAACTATGACACATAATAACTGCAATATAGATTCAAAGCAGAATACTATGTGAGGTTTGAGAAGAAAGATTATTTCTAATGGAGATTTAGGGGTTTCATAAATGAGATGGCATTGAAATGTGTAATTCAGAAAAATAAAAATTAATTACACTAGTATTGATGTAGTATTTTACAATTTACAAACCACCTTATATATATAGCAAGTTGATTCCATGAGTTAAATGCAATTATTATCTCCATTTTGCATATGAAAAAAATTGAGACTAACTTTAGCTGGCCAAGTGAGTTCCCTGGGGGTCATTTAGTTAAATTGATAATATTTTGTTAAAACTTGTGCCAAGCCCTATGCCAAGCACTTGGGATTCAAATAGAAGCAAAATTAAAGATACTTCCTTCCCTCAAGAAGCTTGAATTCAAAAGGGAAAAGAAAATACATAAAAGAGGAAAAGCAGGGATGAGAATGGGGAAGGGAAGTTTTCCACATATTTAAGATACAAGGAAAAGGAGAAAGCTATTTGGACCTATGTCAACTTATCTTTGGCTTTTCCCTTTTTGTGTTTTATTCAGAGTTCTCTTTCTAGAGAACTACGTGATGATCATGTATACAATTGATACAAGCTAAGAATCAAACCTAATTTGTGTTCTGTTGATGATCAAAGTAAGATTTTAATAAAATTAAAGTGACTGCTTACCAAAGATGATATTTTAAAAGGTGGCCATTTCCCAAACATTCTATGAATTATTTTTGTGTAATATTAAATATACCTAGCAAGATTCTAGGTGAACAGTACATAAAGTGACTCTTTGAATCAGGAAATGGTGTATAATCATTTTTAGTTAGTATAACTTTCATGACCCCATTTGGGATTTTTCTGGCAAAAATGCCAGAGTGGTTTGCCATTTCTTTCTTTAGATCATTGTATAGAAAAACAAACTAAGGCAAAGACATGGGTTCAAATACTGCTTCCAACTGCTTATTATCCTTGTGACCACTGGCAAGCCTCTTAACTTTGCTGAGCCTCTGGCAATTTTCTTAGACTCTAAGTTATAGCTGATTTGTGATCTTTCCAGATGGAGGTCAATCCCATAAACCACAAAATGTAGGCCTTTGATATATTGAGTAAATATGAATGATTTGTATTTATTCATGATAATTTAAGTTCATTTGATTTTATGAAAATCTTGATCCCTAAGAATGAAAGACATCTGTAAATCCAGTTCTTGTGCTTCATTAGTAAACTCTCAAGGTTAATATCCTTTCTATCCCCAAAACTCAAAGCTATGTACCAACTTCCCCAAGAGTGACCCATGCCCTATAATATTAAACCAATCTACTACTAGTACACAGAAAGGAATACATGTTTTCTACTCTTAACCATATTATCAACTGCTTCCCTCAAACATAAAACAGCATAAAATAGTGGTTGTTATATTTGACTTTAATCTTTTCTTAATTAGAAAGTATGGAATTATGTAACAATCAACTAGCAGTTATTAAGCACCTACTATATACTAGGTACTATGCTAGGGATAGGGGAATAGATAAAAATAAGAAGGAATTGCCATAAAGAAGCTGACACTCAACTGGCAGGATAGCACATGCATCTGGATAAGCATAACCAAAAGGTATAAAAAGAAATGGATGGAGGAAGGTGGTACTAATAGCTGGGGGATTAGCAAAGCCCTCATGGAAGAAATGATTCTTGAATTTAAAATTAAAGGAAATGAGGTCTGGCAGCTAGGTGGCACGGTAGATACAGCTCTGTCTGAGTCTGGAATCAAGAAGACCTGAATTCAAATGTGGCTTTAGATTACTCGCTGGTTATGTGGCCCTGATCAGATCACTTAACCCTATTTAAATTCAGTTTCCTCTCCTGTAAAATGATCTAGAGAAAGAAATGACAAACAACTCCAGAATTTTTGCCAAAAATATCCTAAATGGTATCAAAGAATTAGATATGATTGAAATAACTATACAACAAGATGTTCTGAGTAGCAAAGGAGATGAAGGTGTGTACCCCCTTGGGGAACGTGTGCCAAAAAAAATGCCATGGTTAAGGAACAGCAAGAAAAATAGTTTGACTGGACCATAGAGTATAATAATAAGACTGGAAATGTATAATAAGTCCAGAAAGGCTATATTCAGATTTGAAATATTGATGATCCTAAACTATATGAAATCAAAGTAGCCATATAGATACCGAGTCATAGTGCTTGAATAGCAGACTTATACTTCTGTGTGGCTTAGTAAGGTAAACTCAGCGTGTTGTTTTCTGTCCATTTTATCACTCTTAATCTATATACTAGTCCATTCAACTGGAAGCAGAAAACTGGTCCTTAATGTAATCTAAGTTGTACAGACATCATCTAAGAATAAGGTAGTCTCAAAGTTTCAGTCCTTCTCTTCAACTCAACTATCCTTCATTTCACTTTGATGAAGTGGATTGAAAAACCAACTGTATTACTTTATCCTTGAAATATTTTATACACACACACACACACACACATATATGCACATATATATCTATACATACACACATATGTATGTATGTATATATGTAAGCCAAAACATCATGATGATAGAAATGATTATGATTATGATGATAGGCAATAATAATTTTCATTAAAGATTACAATGCAATTTTTTTAAAAATATGTAGTATACTATTACCCCATTTTATAAATTAGGCAATAGAAAAAGGTTAAATGTTAAGCCCTTTGTGAGAGCCAAGACTGATTTTCTTTTTCTGACTCCAAAACAAATTCTCTTTCCATTATAACAATAGTTCTCCCAACACATAGAATTGAAAGTTTCAGAGGCTTTAGCAAGTATAACAAGAAGACTGATAAAGAGGTCAAAATCCTTCAAAGATTCCACAAAGTTAGAATAATTATGAGAGTAAGCTTTGTCTTCTAAATCAGGGTTTCTTAAACTTTTTTTCACTTGTGATCCCTTTTTGCCCAAGAAAATTTGATGTTACTCTAGATAGATATGCATATAAAATTGTACAAATCAAACATTTAGTAATAATAAATTATAATTTTATGATCCCCGGTTTCAGTTATGAGACCCCATATGGAGTCATAACCTACAGTTTAAGAAGCTGGGTTCTAAATGAATAAAAATCTATCCATTCTTCAAATCTGGTCTTTAAATTATAAGAATTTAATAATCTCAATAATTCATTTATATACCACTTCAATTTCCCCAAACATTTTACATAAACATTTACATAAGGCATTTAATTTGATTCTCAGAGAAATCCTATAATAAAAATGATATTATTATCCCCATTTTACAGGTGAGGAAATTGAGGCTCACAGAAGTTAAACAACTTACCCATTGTGATACAGCCAGTCAGTATCTGATTTGAGATTCAACCCAGGTCTTTATAACATATGTCCAAAGGCCTAAAATACTGTCTTTTGGGAAGTTTTGATCAGAAGCAACCTTTAGTTTTTTAGGAACACTTAGAGCACTTCTTATATCTCATAAGTATTTTATCATATTATATTTTATATTATGAGATTTTTATTTTCTTAAAAGCTTGGTATCTTCTTAAGTCCCATAAACAGAGTATGTACTTCACAGTTTTTTTATTTATTTGTGATTAGTTCTTGATAGTGGACTTGTTAGTGAACATGAACTCTATCTTAGTTCAATAAAGTCCTGAGTACTCTCAGGAATAACGTCCTCCTTCTTTGTGTGTGTCTTCCCCTTGGACTGTAAACTCATTGAAAGCAGGAACTTTTTTTCTTTTTAGTGATTTTATTCCTCAACATTTAGCATAGTGCCTAGCATATCATAGGCACTTAATAAACATTTGTTGGATTGGATCATTGGATTAGTCTGTGTAGGCATGGACGAAGAATAAAATACTATAATCTTTTTTCTAAAGAGTAAGAAATTGAAGTGTTGACAGATATATTCAACATTATAATTGAATAAGGATGAAAATCCTAATTTTACTGAATATTGTTATAATTAGTAATATGCTGATACATATTAACAACTGGCTCTCACAAGACATTTTAATCTTACTTTGTATTATTAACGTTCTCACTATCTTTAGTCTAGACAATCAAAAAACAGTAAATCAAGAGCTTATTTGTAGTATTTGTTGATTTCAGTTATAAATGCTCATATAGAAAATTGAATAATCAGTGCTTCTAAAAGAAGATATTTTTAAACATTTTATCAATATAGTAATAATAATTATAGATTTAATTCTTTTGATGTTTTCAGGATATCAAAATATTTTTCTCAATTCAAAGTAGGTCATCCAAATATCAACATTCCATGTTTACAAATGAGGAAATTGAGGTAACTTGCCCAGAATCATATAGTTAGTTTGGATTAGAATTCAGATCTTCTGGTTCTTTCCAATAAAACACATAAATTGATACTTACCAAAAACTAATTATAGTCACAACCCTTGCCTTCTGGAAACTCTGAATTTGACACTGTACCCAGATTGCACAGACCACAGAATAAATATGTCAAACAACTATATATTAACTCAACTAAAAGGTAGAAACAGAGACAATTGAATAAGTAATTTTGTAAATGAGGGAATTCCCTCCACCAACTCAGAGCATCATTCTCTATACCTTCTCTAAAGCAAAAGATTTGCCTAGAGCACTGAGGTTAAATGATTTGCCTAGGGAAAATGTCAGTATGTTTCAGACTTTAATTCACTTCTTCCAGACTAGTTTTCTATCCATCTAATGTGTCTCATCTAATGACATTAGATAAAAGCAGAGAAAATGGGGCATATTAGCTCAGGCAGGTTCTGCCCCCCATGCTTAGAAGCAGATTCATTCTAATCTATAATTTTAGTCAAACAATTTTTTGTGGTCCATTTCCCCACCAACATAGTTTAATAGGAATCCAGGATTAGGTGTTAAGATCATGGCACACTGTAAAATTCTAACTTACTGATTTGACCAAAGGTTATGGTTGAAAAAATTTGATAACATCTCTGCTACCATGCATGTAAAGGACATCTAAAATCATTCTCATTTGGTCTGCCAGATTTGACAAATAAGGTGCCTGCAATGTTCTCCCTGGGGTTTTCACTTAGCATTTGAAAGAAGTAAAGAAGACAGCAAATAACAAGTAAGAATTAATGATGCCCTAAGTAGGTCTGTGTGTTGAGGCATGTCTGAAGAGAGAAGATTTTTTTTCCCTCAGAAACTTTTGATACATCCTCTTCTTTGGAATCATCCTAATCTTTTTAGTGGAATAATTTTATTTAGCAATTTAAGACTTTAATGCCCTGTGTTCATTTGTATTGGTCACCCCTGACTGCAGTCCTCTCAAAAAAGCTGACATTTTGGGGACTATTTCATAGAGAGAAAAAATTAAGTATGAGATACTGAGATAACTTTCCATTGGGATCATTGAGATATGACTTTGAAAGGAGTTATAACTTTGAGATCTTACAAAGTACAGTAAATGGATTCAATGATACTTTTTATTCCAAGTTTTTAAATGACAGAAACAACTTTGAAGTTAATATGTTCATGTCATTGATGTTACTTGTTATTTCTGATCCCTTGTCCAATAGTCAAACCTTTGTCAATCTCCCCTTATCATATACCCCATCAAGGGATGCTAAATAATGTGAATATTTATGATGAAGCAAATAGTTGGTACAACTTTTATTCACCACTTGCTATAGTTCAGAATTAAGCTCTTCTAGACTTTGAAATGTAATGTTCTATACAGAATATTTTAAAATCCTACAATTTCACTCCTTCATCTTTATCTTCTATAGTCTCAGTTTCTTCATTTCCAAAATATGGAGGTTTTACTCCAGAGCAATGATGTCAAATTCAGACTGTATGTAAGGAACCCTGAAGCTACATGTTGACTTAGAACACCATAAAATAACATTATCTGTGTTTTGTTGTATTTGTCTCTTTTGTTAAGTATTTCCCAATTACTGTCTGCCTGTAGTGAAATGCAGGTTGTCTACCTCACGTGTATTGTTTATGAAACAGCCAAGAAGCCGATATTACTAGATCATAGAGTATATTTGAAGGACTAAAGTGTAAGAAGTCTGGAAAGGTAGGGAGGGACAAACATATAAATGGCTTTGAATGCTCCTGGAGGCAATAATAGTAAATAATAATAACAATAATTTTATATAGCTTTTACAATGTGCCAAACACTGTTTTAAGCACCTAAAATTATTATCTCATTTGATTCTCAGAATAACCCTGCAAGTTAGGTAAATGCAGCTTGAATGACTTGTCCAAGATTAAACAGGTAGTACTCATTAGAGACTAGATTAGAACTCAGGAAGAAACACAAAGGTGTGATTCCAGGTGTAAATTTCATATAATCCAAGGTTTCCCACTAAAAGCTCACATGTTTTCCATGTTATATTACTAGACTTGGTGATCTCTATTATTCCTTCTAATTCTCATTGTTTATAAATCATTGTCTTTTAAAGAGGCAAAAGGAAGCAGCTGATATGTACCAACTCATTGTCAAAAGAAAGCTATGCAGAAGCATGCATCTGGGAAATAGCAATGCTTTTAACAATTCTCTGATGCAAAAGCCCATCTTTTCACTATAAAACATATTTCTGTTGATATTGTAGAATACCAAATCTTAGAAAACCAAAAAGTATAAAGAATTGAAAGTCACTCAAAGGACAATGGAGAAGTGTGTTCTGAATGCCAATAGATTTCAGAATGCAATCATTATGACAAATAGAGGCATTAGGAATATCATGGAGGAAAAGTTTGGTGAAAAATAGAATTGTAGTACAAGAGAGGCATAACAGATAGACAATTTATGGGTTTAATTGGTGCCCACAAAATATAAAATGGCCTCCAAAGTGGACTTTCTCCATGGGATCTATGCAATAACATGGATGAGAATCACAGCACCAATAGTTTCTTTATTGAATTCAGTGTTTGTCTTATCATTTTTCTCTCCTCCCCAATTCCTTCTCTCTTACTTAACATTGTTAATTTTCCCTCAAATAACCATTCAGTCCTTCAATCTAATCACCTCCTATGTGTCATTTACTTTCCTCCACCTCATCCCACCCCACTCCACCTTAGTCATATACTTGATTTTGCCATCATCCACAAATATACTACTTCCATACCCAAGATGGATATGAATAATTCTATAATATAAGATCAACAAAGTCTTGTCCCTGTCAGGTGCCATAAAAGACATCATCTAGTGCCACTTACTGGGCTTATATCTTAAGGAAAACAAAAGCCTAAATTTCAGCTAGATATAGAAATAGACATTATATGCATATATATGTATATTCATATGTAAGTTTTCATAGTAATACTATGTGGTTGTAAAAAAACAAAACAAAACTGGAAGCAGACGAAGTAGCCATTAGGAGTGGCCTCAGTGAAACTGAGATATGTTGAAGACCTTAGTTTAAAAGACCAAGGTCTCCCACTGCATCCAGGACCATCTCCAGTCATCCTCATCTATATCTGGCCACTGAACCCAGATGGCTTTGGAGGAGAAAATGAGACAGGTGACATTGCACAGTCTTCCTTTACTTAAATCCAATTCACTAGCATGTCACAGCATCACTCCTAGTTATCATATAATCTTCAAGAACAAAGGACAAACAACAATAATTCATTAATTGAGAAATCACTGAACAAATCATAGAATAGGAATGTGATGAAATACATTTGTAATATAAACAATGGTAAATATAAGAAACTCAGGGTAAGATGGAAAAATTTGCATAAAATGATAGAGCAAAGAAAATAGACACAAAACAATATATATAATGATTACAATTACATAAATGAAAGCAATACTAAAATTAATTAAACTTGAATTATAATGGTAATCTCAATTATGAAATATACCCTTCTCATCTTTGTAGCAATCCTTAGTAGAGTATTTCAAGTGTCAAATGTTGCATATATTGTCATATTCAATCATTTTTAGATCAACTTTGCTTAAATATTTGTTTTTATGACAAAGTATTAAACAGTATGTATACCAGAAAATAAATGTGGTTGTATATATATAAACCCTTAAAATTTTACTTTTAAAATTAAAATAAAAACATTATTGGTTGCATGTTTAACAAGGAAAGGAAAGGATCTAGCAAGAGTAAAGGATACTAAATGGAGAGTTCTGGGGTAGAATCCATGAAGTATTCAAAGAAAGGTATATCAGAGGAATGGATGCATATTCTATAGAGGATTAATAGAAAGACAGACAAAAATTGTCCATTATGAGAAAGCATGGAAAGAGTTGTTCATGATGGGAAGGAAAGGATAAGTTGTGATCTATTATAATGGAAGGAGGTACCATGCCAATTAACTAATAGGTTTATTGGCATATTGAAATATAGTGTTAACAATAGTATGGACCACAGCATCTAACCATATTTTCCTGTTTCTATTGTTGTATAAAACTACCACCAGATGTTGTGGAAGTAAACTTGTATTACTAAATTACTAATTATTAAATATAACTGAAGTTTATTATAATTAAGTAAATAACATACCTCCTGTACACATATGGATTTCTAATTGTGTGACAGACTATTAAACACTAGTAGGACACATATAATGCAACTTGATCATATCCTCCAAAGTGCCATATTCTGATCATAGCTTTTAAAAAGTAACTGAAGTTTAAGGAAAGGCCTATTTCATGGCTGGAGGAACTAAAGAGCATTTGAGGAAGACATACTATCTATAAAGCTGCTATGATTTCAGCTTTCTCAAAGAAACTAAAGAACTGTTCATCCTCTGAGTAGGCAAATATTTCAGCAAAGCATTGAGGCTTAAGATCTTTCTAGATGGTTCTGTTCCATAGTTTTCTCTTTATTGATTTTTGACAAACTCTAAATTTCTCTCTGTTGGCATGTTGGCTTGTCTCAGCTCAATGCCATAAAATTGTCTTTCCCATATTTTGTAGTGCTAGAAAATGTCAGTAAAAGAAAATAGATTTTTTTAATGAAGCTTACAGAATATCAATGAAATATCAAAGGACTCCATTAAATGAAGCCCATGAGCTCCTAGAAGCATAGCTTCAAGCATTAGATCAACAGGCCTAGTCTTTGGGGATATAGGATATTTTTATCCCAAAGTCATAAATAAAGCAACTCAAGCCCAGAAAACTTAAGTGACTTTTCCAAGGCTATATAATTGTACAGCTGGGTCTGTAGTCTAGCTTTCATATCTATCTATTTTGTACTTTTCCAATCTTCATGCTGAAAAGTTGGTTTTTCCAAAGAATTTCAGTCTATTTGTGCCCTTTATGGTTGTAGGGGTGTGTGTATATATGTAAATGTGTATGTTATATATATGTGTATATATATGCATATGTATATATTCTAATCTAATGCAATAAACATTTATTAAGTGCTTACTAGGTGCCATATATTGTGGCAAGCACTGGCAACAGAATTAATAAAAAGAAATATGGGCCTTCCTGCTCTCAAAAAACTTATGCTCTAATGATGGGATACAACACACTGTATATACAATATACACAACATACACAGTGGCAAAAAGGAGGGAGAGGAGAGGTATAAGATTCCAAGGTATATCTTGTTCTACTAGGGAGTATGATGTTCTTCCAGAGTGTAATTTGTTCCATCAAGGGAAGCATCTTGTTCCATGGAATTGATCCAGGGAGGACAGAAGACATAAAGTGAGCTCAAAAGTCCAATTTCTGCTTTCTATAATGGAAGGCATTGGAAAGAGTTTGATACTCTTACCTTTCAGTCCTTTAATCAGAAGGAAGAAAAAACTGAGGGAGGTATGTTAGTCAAGGCTTGAGTTAGCAGCATAGTATTGAGATAAGAAGTGATGAGCATAACCTGGGAGACCATCTTATTCAGTAAAATTGAAACCATAATAGCTTGGCAGAGAAGACATAACCTCAGAATCAGGAAAGCCTAGGGCAACTCTGTTAGACTGTAAATTTCAAAAAAAAAAAGATTCCAGAGTGCATTGGTAAAGAGAATTTCCTTATCAGGGAGTTTCTCATACCAATAAAATAATAAATCCAGTTTTTATATCAATAAGTTATTATAATACAAAGTAAACAATTGTTTGAGAGAAATTCATAGTGCTATGAGACATGCAAACATATACTACCTCCATATGGAAAAAGTGATAAACTCAGTAAAGATCAAAGCATTTTTTAAATTTGGCTAAATAATAAATTAACATACACACACACACACACACATATATATATGTGTATATATATATATATATATATATATATATATATATATACACCCAGAAATGCACATATATATAATATATAAATATATTATAAATAAGAATTTGTTTTCCTCAAGTATGTATGAATATACACATACATATATGTTATTAATAGGCTTTGTTTTTCTTGTTTTTTTCAATATATGGGGACAGGAAGCAAGAGAGAGAAAATTCAGAACTGAAAATAAAATAAAATAGATTTTTTAAAAGTTCTGTAAAAGATCAGAGCAGAGAGACATTGCTTTCCTAGAAGAGGCAGCATCAGAACTTGCTCTGAAAAATTGGGGCAGGGAAGGGGAAATGAGCAATGGTAAGAAGGTACTCCCTGAGCAGCAGGATGTGTCAGAAGTAATCTTTTCTTTGTAACACTTACTCTATTGTATTTGAGTATCTTTTTTTTTTAACCACTACATTATTCATGAAAACAGACAATAGGTGATTTATATGTACCTAGTTTACCCTGCATCAGATTACCTTTATAGATATATGAAAAGATTGTTTTATGTTTAATATTCCTTGACAAATATTTTTATATTTCTCTCAAATATAACCTACATTGAATTTGTACTCCTTTTCTAAGTTGGGCATAGAAGCCATGTTTCTAAATCTTTAAAGAATTATTTTATGGATCTAAGCAGCTAAACAGAGAGCATGGCTAAATGTAAAAAAAAAAAAAAATTGCATTGTACATTTGCCATCAAAAAGCATAAGAACAAGGTCATGAGCACATTGTTAAATGAACAGCACTAGAAACATTTGCAAGAAGAGAAGGAATACATCTGAGTTGAATTCCAGGAAACCCCTTTTTTTAAGCTCACTTTTTTCCAACAGTAAAGCTTCTGAAACTCAATTTCCATTTCCATTTGTAGATGCTACTGTTTGAATAATATGGGCATTGTTTTTTTTAAAGGCGTATATTTTAGAATTACACACTAGAAGAGAAATGTTTTCATGTTATGCTAGATTACAGATCACTATATAATCTAAATTCTTATTTATAAAATAGATTTTTACCAGTAGTGCCCAAAGTCATAGTGATTCTTTTCTTAGAAGAGTTATTATGAAACACCTCATGCTTATGTCCTTAAGTAGAGAGCAAAACCCTCAAGAATGGGCTGAACATCAAGTTCCCAATCTTATGCTGGGAAAGGTCCCCCTCCCTCCTGGGACCCTCTCAGCTACTCAGGCTCCCATTTCAGCCTCCTGTAGCAAAAAAAGAGATACCCAGAAACATAAGGATGAGGTTTTCCCCAGATGTGCATGAAAAACAATACAAATTCCACTTAGTATATTTTAATAAAATATATTTTTAAAAAATAAACAGAAGTAAGGGTAAGGCTGGGTAGGTCTTGTCCAATATTTCTCTCTTTGAAAATGTGTTTCTCTCCTCTAAAATACTGTCAGCCTCTCAGTTTGTCCATTCACATAGAGATCATGCTTCTTGGTCCTACAGAAATGGAATGCTAGTGTAGCCCACCTTACCACAACCCTGGGAAAACTGCCACCTCTCAGTTTTCTCCTGGAAAAAAAAAACTGTACCTCAGACTCTCTGCACAACTGAGAGAGAGAGAGAGAGAGAGAGAGAGAGAGAGAGAGAGAGAGAGAGAGAGAGAGAGAGAGAGAGAGAATGAGAGAGATTTTCTTCTCTTTCTAGAACTACAGATCCCAAGGATTTTTGTGACCCACCAACTCTTTATCAAAGCTCTTTACAATGAAATTTTAGAAATTTTTTAAACTATGTAATGCAATCTCTTTATTGCACAAAGGAGCATCCTAAAGATTACAGAAGTACAATGGATTATTCAAGGTCACAAGAAATAAATGGTATAATTGAGATTTGGGCCAGACCTTCTAGCTTCAAATTAAGGGTAATTCTTTTACTGAATAATATAAGAATTATAGTATATTTCAATTAGTTTATTTCTCAAATTCTTAACTTTCATTAGGTCCTTCCTTATCTGAATATAAAAATATTTCTTTCTTCCTACCTATTAGGGAAATAAACTTGATTATGATATTATCATTTGGGGTATATATTTTCCTAAACCAAAATCAAAATATTAGTATTTTTTGCAGAAGGAAAGAGATGCTGAAGAAGGAAATTGCTATTATAAAACACAAAGTCTTTAAACATTATAATGATTTGAATGCAAAGATTTATTTATTGCTAGTACTATAAAAATTTAACAAAAAGCTATAGGAACCTGAAAGAAGCATTTGAATATGGATAATAGGAATAAACATAATAGGACGGAGAAACCAAAGATATATTGTAATGGGAGTAGACCAGAGAAGGAAAAAAATAGATGAGGATTTGGAAAAATAGTTCATAATCCTAGCACAGAGGGATTTTATGGCAAGCTGTTATGGATTTTAAGTATCCAAATAACTTATAGAGTTTTCTGTGCCCAAAGTATCTAATGAATTTTTGGCTAGTCTTAATGATAACTTCTTTCTTAAAAAGTAAAAAAAAAAAGTGACATAAGAAATTTTTATTCTACAACCAAGTCTACCCAGCAAGGAGAGTTAGAAATGATGAGAACTGGGAAAAGAGCTATTTATAAAATTCATGGTAAAGAAAGAGGGAAAATGTGGGCATAGTTGGAAATCAGACAAATTTTTGGAAATCATATTTTAAATGATCCAGAGAAAAAATTGTCTAATTCTACAAGAAAAGATGACTCAGCAAGACTGGGGATTTCAAGAATGAAGTGCTGAAGAAACAGAGCAATTCAATAAATTGAAAGGTAGTAATGTGACTCTGGGCAAGTTGTTTAAACCTGTTTGCCTCAATTTCCTTATCTATAAAATGAGCTGGAGAAGGAAATGTCAAACTGTATCTTTGCCAACAAAACCCCCAAATGGGGTCACAAAGTGCTGGTCATGACTGAAACAACTCAACAACTACAAGAGGTCTCAAGACTATATTATATTAAGATCATCTGAAAAACTGGGGATATTCACCCTGGAAAAGAAGGAGTGACAAAAATCACATCTGAAGGTTTATCATGTAAAGAAAATTTAGGCTTGTTTCATTAGTCCCAGCAGCCTACATAGAAATAATAGATAGAAGCTACAGAGAGGAATATTCAGGATCAACATAGGAGAAATGTCCACAAGTAAATTGGACTGCCCCAAGAGGTGGTAGGTTCCCCTTCACTGGATATATTGAAACAGATGCAATGCTATTTATTGCTTTTTGGTTATTGGTTGAATTAGGTGATCTCCAAAGTTCCTGGAAACTGAGATTCTGTAATTTTCTGAATCTTTAAGATCACCCAAATAATATGTCTAAATATAATATTCTTATTTGGCTTAATTACTTCCTAAATCTGCCTTTTCTCTCTTAATTATCAAGAGCAGTTTATAAAAATATAACCTATGCCCCCAGTCTTCTCTTTTTTTATGCAGGACATAATATTCTTTGGCAATGCTTCTCAGGCTGCTTCTGTTGGTATCATTTGTACATACTTGAATCAATAAGAATTAGGACTGATTATCATCTGAAATTTTTGAAGACACTTTCTGTAACATGTAGGATACATATCTCAAGAAGACAACTGACTTCTATTGTTAATGGGGGACTGACAAATAGTTGCCTGAAATCCCTCAGAAAGCAGTTTATAGGTATTGTTACTTCATTTAGTTCACCTTTAATCTCTTGTATAAACTCTCACTTAATGGCATCTAAGATCCACAGCAATATTTCCCAGAGGATAAAAATCTACTTCTTCTTAACCTAGTCCAAATTGCCCATTCAGAAATGCTTCATACCTTTCATTTAGTTTTGTAGCCCCAGGAACCAACTCTCTTTATATGATCCCTTCAAAAAAGCTATCCCATATTTAGTATAATCTATAGTCACCAGTCCCTCAAAACCATAGCTTATGAGACTCAAATAATATCTTCATTTATATTATGCAGCTACAGAATAAAATCATTCAAAATGAAACAAAATTTAAATAAATCACATAGCAATAAATGGTGAAAAAAGCTCTCTCTTGTGCACACAAGGTATCTCTCCCAGATTACTATTTCACAAGTAGTAGGGAGGTTTACACATGAAAAACTTACATATAACCAGGATACATACACAGAAGCCATATACATAGAGAACACATATGGCGCAGAGATGTGTGAAAGAAATTATGTGAACAGTAAATATGTATATAAGGAATATACAAAGAAGTATGTGTGGCCAAGGTACCTGCATAACCGGCTATAACATGCAACATTGTAGGGGAAAAACAGATCTTGATTCAGAGAATTCTAATTCTAATTCTTTAGACACAAAGGAAATTTACTTAATCATAGCAAAAACAGTATACTAAACTTTGATTCAATTGCACACAGCTTTCTTGACTCTCTGTTGGTCATCTTAGCACCCATTTAAGCCTGAGGGACACCTACTTTTGCCTCTCCAGGGGCTATCTTTTATATTCAACCTTATCTACTGAAACAATTAAATCTCAAGGATGAATTCAATAACTTTTAAGAAAAAAACTAAGGCACCTTACATTGCAGATCTTGTTCTTACATTATACATAGATATGTTCATCTTACTTCAATAAGGCTTCCTATTGACTATTAAGTTTAAACTCCTTTGTGGACAGTCCAGACCATCCACAGCCAGGGGCCAAACTAACTTTCCATCTTTAGCTCAAATTAGTATTCTCCAAATACACTATGCCTCTAGTCAAATGGGACTGCTTGGTACCCCCAGTATATATCCAATGCCTCCCTACCTCTACAATCCAATTGCACCACATACCATAATTCCTTTACTCATTTAAATCCCAAGTATTTTTTAAGGTGAGGAAGTTAGGTGACTTGGAGCAGGGTTTCTTAAACTTTTTACATTCATGATCCTTTTTCATTTGAGAAATTTTTGTAGGACCCCAGACATATAGGTATAGAAAAGAGGCATACCAAACTATTGATAATAAATCATAATTTCATGACCCCCACAATCAATAATGACACTTCTATATGGTACACTGGGCCTGGAGAAAGGAAGAATTGAGCTCAAATCCAGGCTCACACTTAGATTTTGAGTGACCCTAGACAAGTCACTTAAGACTGTTTGCCTCAGTTTCTTCACATGTAAAATTAACTGGACAAGGAAATAGCAAACTATTTCAGTTTCTTTGCCCCAAAACCCCCAAATGGGGTAAAGAAGAGTCAGACATGGCTGAAATGACATTTTTAAAAGAGCACTTCACCAACTATCCCCTCCAGGAAGCCTCCCCACATTTCTTCCAGCAATTAATGGCTTTTTCTGATTCATAAAACTTTGCTAGGACAATCATCATTTATTGTTTTATACTATGGCATATGAAATCATATGTTATAACTCAGAGCCCTGCACATAATATGCTTTTAACAAATATATGTTGAATCAAATTGAATTATGCCCTCTATAATTTGGATATTTTTCATATGCTGCTACCATAATCTTCTTGAATGCAGGTAACTATGTATTATATCTAGTCTTTTTTAAGTTCCTTTGCACCTACCAAAGAAATATGCACACATCAATATGCAATTAATAAATATTTGTTAACAGAATGAAATTGATTTTTGTTCAAAGCTATTATGGAGTAATTATCTTTTGGCTAATATTCCTCATACAATTGTTCAATATTATCACAGACAGTGATGGCACAGATTAAGGCAGAATACCTCAAAAAGTATGTGTCAAGATTCTAAAGTATATATTTATATGTGTATTTATTTTATGTTATAGCAAAATTTTCTTATACACCCTGATTCAAAACTTACTAAGCTAATTTGAGAACTTAAAAAAAGATTCAACTTATTTTACATTTAACATGAGGATAAGTTTAAACTTCAAATGATTCTCTTTTGGTTTTATGGACCAAGGGAGCATATCATTAGCTATTAAGCATAGTATTTAAATGAAATAGCTGTTTTCCTTTGGAAATGATAACTATAAAGCCTATGTAACTGGAACCCAAATAACCAAATTTCTAAATTAACAGATTTTTTTCTTGCCTTCCACTTTTAGAAAAAATGGCAAATCCAAAGTTATACCAGGGACTTCTTTTATAATAAAATTAAAAATCTTTTAAACTTCCAGGAGTTATTCTGGGGTCAAAGCATACAACTCTATTTCAGTAGATGCTGTACATATGCATATATATATGTATATACATATATATATATATATATTCTTTGCAGTAAAAATTAATGGTTCAAAATGAGGACTCTGAGGCACTACAAGATCTGTCTGCAGTCAGCAAAGAAAAATGAAATTATGTTAATTCTTCCTACTAAGGCAAGAAAGTAGCCTCATACATTTTAAAGTACTTTTCAACATCAAGGGATTAAACAATAACAAAGGTTTCTGATTAATCAGAAAAACCCATTTTAACCAGAATACCCCTTTCCTTGAACATTCCAATTAAGTAAGGTTTTAATATATTTCCACACATCAAAATTCTAATACGGCCAAAAGTAGAGGGTTGGAGAAGTAAAAGGATAAATAAAAATTATATCTCTTTTTCAAGAGGAATTGGGAAAAAAATTCATTGTGACTGTGATAATGGATTCAGTCTTTTCAAAGCACATTCTTTGCCTGCACTGTTTGACATTGTGAAACATTTGTATAAGTGAAACAGAAAACATAGGCTGAATTCAGAGTTTGTATACTTGCAAAAGCATAGATACATTTTTATGATTCTATATTGATGTTGGGCATGAATCCAGGTGGGTAGTTTGCCTTAATGCTGCATGAGTTACAGATCCTGTCATCATTTCTTATTTGGAGCAACCCTAATTCCACCTTTCTGGCTATAAAGTGTCAAACTCAGAAGCGATCCAGAAAAATCACCTCCATTTATTACAGGAAATGAACTTCATATTTGCAAGTGTTTATATCAAATATATTTACATAAGGGAAAAATACTTACAAATTGCTCAATTTCAGCAACTTCTTAAAATGGGATAGAATGACCGTTCTCAAACTGTAATTTTTCCATTGACGTTTATGGACTTTATTTTCTCTTCATTTCTCTCTCTCTCTCTCTCTCTCTCTCTCTCTCTCTCTCTCTCTCTCTCTCTCTCTCTCTCTCTCTCTCTCTCTCTCTCTCTCTCTCTCTCTCTCCCCTCCCCTTCCCTTTCTCTCTCCCTCTCTTTTAAATATAGCCAGAGCTACCTACAAGCTGCAAGTGATGTGCCTGGTGGTCACAACCTGGATCCTTCTGCTAACTACAACTCTCCAAAATTCCGCTCCAGGAATCAGAGCTACATGCGGGCAGTCAGCACTCTGAGTCAGGCCAGCTGCGTTAGTCAGGTTGGCAATTTCTTTTTATCCTTAACCAAACCACAAAGCCAGATTTAATTAGAAATTTTCTCCATTAATAATGAAAGCTCCACAGTGAAAATTTAAGTGTGCCAGAAAGAAAAGACTGGTAACAGCTGATAGATTTTTTTTAAGACTGAGATTTTGTTGTTGGGGCTTTGTTGTTGTTTTATTGTACTATTTTAATGTCCTGGTATTTCTTCTTGGCACAGGAAATACAACTGATGAGTCATCTTTACACACAAACACACAGCTTTCCCTCCTCTTCTTCCAGGGATGTTTTATTAATAAAATGAGGGGATGACATTGTGATCAGATAATTTTGTGGCATTACTTTGCCACGGAACAAAAATTCCCTCCAGCAGAATCTTTCAACACAGAATCTCTTAAGGCTTAGCAAGTAGAGTGGAGGATAGACTGCTACATCTTTAGTTGTACAACAAGTTTTAATTTCAGTCTTCATATCATCATTTCATTACCAAAGTAGGACTCGTTTTTTGGGTTCTTTGGTGGATTGAGGTGCTTTTTTTAAATTTTCAGATACTTGACTAAAATATACTGACAATTAAAATAAAATATTCCACTGAATAAACAGTGAAGCTCTAATTATGACATCATGGTCCAAATGATTAGACTTCCCATATTCATGGTTAGCTAGCAAAAAGAGATTATTCTATTTTTCCATTTAATTATGCTTTTTAAAGAAAATGTAGTATAATAATTTTTAGGAAAGCCATTGATGTTAAATTTTAACATCATAAATTACTATACTTAAATAAGATGTGTGATTTTTTAGCAAAAATTTAAATAAATGTTAAGGGGCCCTATTTACTTGCCCTTAATCAAGTGATCAATCAAAAGCATTTTATATTAAATGCCAAATATTGTGCTAGACCCTTTATTATTATTAATCTCTACTTAACCTAATAGTCCTTATTCCCAGGCTCATGTAGAATACTTTCTTAAACTCTTTCTCAACCATTAGATATGAGAAGCTCTCCTAAAAATAATATTAATAATTTGAGGAAGATTAAAAATATGTTTATGAACAAGATTGCATTTGATCTAGATATTTGATAATGGGAAAATTTTCACAGCTGGAAATCAATAGGAGGGCTTTCCAGATAGAGGAAACATCAGCCACAAAGACATGGAGATAAGAAAGTATGGTGTCTATTTGTGTATTGTGGTCTTAAATGTTCAAAAATGAAAAGGAAATGGTAAAATCCCAGTAACAAATCTATTCATTTGCCAATTAAAAAAACAAAACAAAACAAAACAAAACTTGTTTTTAGCTTGGTGGCATTTCTTGTTGACCATTATGTGAAAATGTTGTTGATATTCTTAATGCCATAATTAAATGACTAAGAAAGTTATTGATAAACTAGTTAACAGCTAGGTCATTTTTTTTTTCTATTACTCTTATAATGACTTTTTGTTTATTGCTCTTTTTCCAAGTACTGCTACATCTAACAATCTGATCTTGTTTTTAAAAGCATCCCTAAACTTTGTTTTTGATTCTATGAATAAGATACTCTCTAGTTTCAGAGAGAACAACTGAGCATTTCCCCCTAATTTTCCTTTTCTAGCTTCCTCATTTTTAAGTGTTTTTTTTTAATCAATTCAATATACAGAACCATGCCTAAAGCTTTCTGGAGAACAGCCCAATGTTCTTTCTATCTATTATGGGAGCCCCCTTTTCCTTCCTAAACTTCTCACTCCTAACTACCTTTTCCAGTATTACAGTAAACTTGATTTTAGAAGGCTTAGAATAGTGCTTCACTGTTTAACATAGGGCCTGATAGGTTTATAATTAATGATAGATTTATAACAAATGTTCATCCTAATAATATTGTTTTATAATATGTTAGCTTATTATAATATAATAAATGTTTATTATCTGACTAACAAAAAGTCATTTGATAATACATATTCAGAATGTGTCCGTGCCTAATGTGTTAGGAACCACCCTTTTGGCTCAGTCCTTTGTTAATCCAAATTCCCTCCCAAGAGTTTTGATCCTCCTACTTTTTTTCCCTTAGGTGCAAATAATTTCCTTGTATTCAATCCCTCTGTAGTAGAAACATGCTTATTCCTAATCTAACTATGAATATCTCTGAGGATTAAAAATAATGCAGAATAAACCTGGGAAAATGTTCCCCTAATGATGTTTTATAAGATTTAGAGTTTGAAGGTACCTTAAAAATCTTTTGGACTAAATTCCACATTTTACAAAGGAAGAAGCCTGTTCAGAGGAGCAAAGTAAACACACAAGGTCACAAAGAAAGTAAATGATAGATAGAATTAGAGCCTAATTCATTTAATTAAAACTCAGTGTTCCTTCTACTATATTCAACAATATTTTCTGCTTTATTGTAAAGCAAATTATTTTGATGAATTTTAAATTCAATGATAAAAGCCTCTGTGGAAGCTATTCTCCTACTCATTATTGTATTATTTTTTAAAAATCAAAATGTTCCTTGAAACTTAATACAGCATTTCAGGTCTTAGAAAACCTTTCCTTAACCCTTGTTCCTTGTGTGTATAAGGGGAAGGAAATGGGGGTTTTGGTTGTTGTTCAGTCGTTTTTCAGTCATGTCTGATTCTTTGTGAACCCCTTCTGGAATTTACTTGGCAAAGATGGTGGAGTGGTTGTTCTTTTACTCTTCAAGAATAGCCAGTTTGATCAGATTTCCTGTCTTATTTTGATTCTATCTCAGCAAGACATTCTGTTTTTTCTCTCAGAGCCAACTTTAGACCATGGAAATTTTTTTTTAATTCTTACGTTTGACAAACCTACCCCTATTGCCTTATTTTCCATTTCAGTATAACTAGATGATTTAATAAGTAGTGGAGTTTGGACAAGATAGTTATCTTGAGGTAATTGAAGGGCTGTTATGTGGAAGTAGAAATAACCTTGTGTTCGGCCCCACAGGCTGAACTGGGACAGATGAGGAAGAAATTGTAAAGAAGGTACATTTCAGCTCAATATAAAGAAAAACGCTTTCTTGGAAAATAGTGAGTCTTCATTATTGAAATTCTTTCAGAAAAGATTGTATAAATCACTAATTTGGAATATACTAATGAGAATTCCTTTCTGTGTGTGTATGTGCGTGTGTGTGTGTGTGTGTGTGTGTGTGTGTTTGTGTGTAACTTTGGACTTTCTGCAAAGCAGTGGGCTCTTTCAATTTCAAAACTTCAGGCAAAACTCCTTCCTTCCCTCTAGTTTCAGAACTCATTTCTAGATAAGCTTTAGCAATTATGGATTAGAAAACCTGAGAACTTAGTCTCACTGGATTACCATTTTTAGAGGATCTTTTTATATATCTGGTTATGAGGATTAATTTTTGCTTTTTAAAAATTATCCATTGTAATATACATAGTTAAAAGATTTGGAATTTCTAGTATAATATTTTCATTTTAGTGCAGGCCTTTCCTGATGAGCTTAACTTTTATTTCTGGGGATCATAGCCTACCTCATTATGATTTCCAGCAATGTAATGATTATGATTTGCAAGCCTAATTGTCTTATATAGGTGTCTCTAGTCTCCTGAAGGTTATGCCAATGAAGGTTATGCCAATATTCTATGGTTTTCATAAGTCTTTCCAAACTAGAAAGGCCATAAGTATAAAATGGGCAGTAGATTTGTTACTGTTTTATAACAACTAACCTAAGTATTAAAAGGCTATTATCAAAAAATGACTAGTTTTTTTGGCTGAGGGAAAGAGATGACTTAATACCAGTTACTCTTAAATTAATTAATTAATTCCATTTTACATAATGCTTTATAATTTTCAAAGTACTATTATATATCATCTGTTAAAGAAAGATTTTAGGGAAACAAGATAATTATTTTGGGGTATTTGAAGGGCTGTTAGGTGAAAATAGAAATAACTTTGTGTTCAGCCCCACAAGCCAGGACTGATGAGGAAGAAATGGTAGAGAAAGTGAGTTCTTCATCACTGAAATTCTTTCAGAAGAGACTGGATAGATCACTTATTTAGGAAAATCCAATGAGGATATCTATTTATGTATATTAATGAACCAGGTGACTTCTAAACTCCCTTTCATTTCTAAAATTCTATGATTCTTCAAACCTCACTTGATGGTCACAGCTGTTCTGTGAGCAAGGCAGGACAAGAATTTTTATCTCCATTTTACAGATGAGGAAATAAAAATGAAGGAATCTACCTGACTAATGTGACATAGTTAAAGAGCGGCTAAACAGCAACTTAGAACCAGTTATTCTACTCCTTATCTATTCCACAATTTGTTATGTTGCCTTGGTTATTCTCAACACGAATAAGGTTTGTTTTTTTTTCTTTTTTAGCTGAAATAAAATCTGTCACACCTTATTTTCCAACTTTATGTTGGCCAAGGCTTGAAAGCAGAAAGTTCTAGAATTTTTTTTTAATCCTTCTTAATGGAAGAGATATGAAATTGCATATATAAAGAAAGAAGGCTGCCCAGGAAGTAGGGGGGGATAGGAAGGAAACTTTATTTCTAAACCCTTTTCATAATCAAGAATCTGTGAACTAATATAGAGAGAAACATCAAAATAATTATTATCTAAATATAACTTAACTATATCAGCACTTTGTTGTCAAGCAACCAGGATGATGAAAGATATTGAGGTCATCCTATATCTGAGGTAGATATACAGTGTGTCACCCCAAAAAATTTAGCGCTGCTTTAAACTATTAAAGTTTAAATAAAGCTTAAAATGTAAGCTTTAATAGCTTAAAACTATACTAAGATTTTAGGGACACATTATATGTATTTAAAGCTATCTGTCTAGATTTAAAAGTTGTGGTTTATAACTAGAATAACAGATATGATCTGAAAAACATTATACCTTTACAGGAAAAGGTACTTGCTAGAAGCACTAACAACCCAGACAGGAGAGTAAGAAAACAAAGCAGGAACCAAGAACATTGAAGCTAACTGATTTCTCTGATTTTCAAAGCAGTGATAGACTATGTTATGTTTATTTATCTCACATCAAATATGTCTAGGTAGCTCAAAATGAAAGCTTCTTTCTTGATTGTTCTCAAAAGATCTGATTCCCCTTTATCTTTTACTTACTAGTTCAGGACTTTTTTATAAAGTACTGTTACACAAAAGATTATTTTGAGTAGATAGTAAACCTCTTTATCAAGGAAAACAGAAAAAAGAAAACAGAGAATTTATACAGATTAAATTTTTTTTTCATTTATTCATTTTTCCAAATTATCCCCTCCCTCCCTCCACTCCCTCCCCCCCGATGGCAGGTAATCCCATACATTTTACATGTGTTACAATATAACCTAGATACAATATATGTGTGTAAATACCATTTTCTTGTTGCACATTAATTATTAGCTTCCGAAGGTATAAGTAACCTGGGTAGATAGACAGTAGTGCTAACAATTTACATTCGCTATCCAGTGTTCCTTCTCTGGGTATAGTTATTTCTGTCCATCATTGATCAACTGGAAGTGAGTTGGATCTTCTTTATGTTGAAGATTTCCACTTCCATCATAATACATCCTCATACAGTATTGTTGTTGAAGTGTATAGTGATCTTCTGGTTCTGCTCATTTTACTCAGCAACAGTTGATGTAAGTCTCTCCAAGCCTCTCTGTATTCCTCCTGCTGGTCATTTCTTACAGAGCAATAATATTCCATAACCTTCATATACCACAATTTACCCAACCATTCTCCAATTGATGGACATCCATTCAACTTCCAGTTTCTAGCTACAACAAAAAGAGCTGCCAAAAACATTTTGGCACATACAGGTCCCTTTCCACTCTTTAGTATTTCTTTGGGATATAATCCCAATAACAGCAATGCTGGGTCAAAGGGTATGCACAGTTTGACAACTTTTTGGGCATAGTTCCAAATTGCTCTCCAGAATGGCTGGATTCTTTCACAACTCCACCAACAATGTATCAGTGTCCCAGTTTTCCCACATCCCCTCCAACATTCATCATTATTTGTTCCTGTCATTTTAGCCAATCTGACAGGTGTGTAGTGGTATCTCAGAGTTGTCTTAATTTGCATTTCTCTGATCAGTAGTGATTTGGAACACTCTTTCATATGAGTGGAAATAGTTTCAAATTCATCATCTGAGAAATGTCTGTTCATACCCCTTGACCATTTATCAATTGGAGAATGGTTTGGTTTCCTATAAATCAGGGTCAGTTCTCTATATATTTTGGAAATGAGATCTTTGTCAGAACCTTTACTTTTAAAAACATTTTCCCAATTTGTTACTTCCCTTCTAATCTTGTTTGCATTAGTATTGTTTGTACAGAAACTTTTTAGTTTGATGTAATCAAAATCTTCTATTTTGTGATCAATAATTATCTCTAATTCTCCTCTGGTCATAAATTCTTTCCTCCTCCACAGGTCTGAGAGGTAGACTATTCTCTGTTCCTCTAATCTATTTATGATCTCATTCTTTATGCCTAAATCATGGACCCATTTTGATCTTATCGTGGTATATGGTGTTAAGTGTGGGTCCATATCTAATTTCTGCCATACTAATTTCCAGTTTTCCCAACAGTTTCTTCCGAATAATGAATTTTTGTCCCTAATGTTGGTATCTTTGGGTTTGTCAAAGATTAGATTGCTATAGATGTACCCTTTTTTGTCCTTTGTATCTAATCTGTTCCACTGATCTACCGTTCTATTTCTTAGCCAGTACCAAATGGTTTTGGTGACTGCTGCTATATAATATAGCTTTAGATCAGGTACACTTAGACCACCTTCCTCTGACTTTTTTTTTCATTAGTTCCCTTGCAATTCTCATCCTTTTATTCTTCCATATGAATTTTGTTGTTATTTTTTCTAGGTCATTAAAATAGTTTCTTGAGAGTCTAGTATAGCACTAAATAAATAGATTGGTTTGGGGAGTATTGTCATCTTGATTATATTCGCTCGGCCTATCCAAGAGCACTGAATGTCTTTCCAATTATTTAAATCTGACTTTATTTTTGTGGCAAGTGTTTTGTAATTTTTCTCATATAATTCCTGACTATTCTTTGGTAGATGGATTCCCAAATACTTTATACTCTCAACATTTGTTTGGAATGGAATTTCTCTTTGTATCTCTTGCTGTTGCATTTTGTTGGTGATATATAAGAATGCTGAGGATTTATGTGGATTTATTTTGTATCCTGCCACTTTGCTAAAATTCTGAATTATTTCTAATAGCTTTTTAGCAGAGTCTTTGGGGTTCTCTAAGTATACCATCATGTCATCTGCAAAGAGTGATAGTTTGATTTCCTCATTTCCTACTCTAATTCCTTGAATCTCTTTCTCGGCTCTTATTGCCGAGGCTAGCGTTTCTAGTACTATATTGAATAGTAATGGTGATAGTGGGCAATCTTGTTTCACTCCTGATCTTACTGGAAAAGGTTGCAGTTTATTTCTATTGCATATTATGCTTACTGAAGGTCTTAAATATATGCTCCTGATTATTCTAAGGAATAATCCATTTATTCCTATACTCTCAAGAATTTTTAGTAGGAATGGATGTTGGATTTTGGCAAATGCATTTTCTGCATCTATTGAGATGATCATATGGTTTTTATTAATTTGATTATTAATATGGTCAATTATACTAATAGTTTTCCTAATATTAAACCAGCCCTGCATTCCTGGTATGAATCCTACTTGATCATAGTGTATTATCCTGGGGATGATTTTCTGAAGTCTTTTTGCTAATATCTTATTTAAGATTTTAGCATCAATATTCATTAAGGAAATTGGTCTATAATTTTCTTTCTCAGTTTTCGATCGACCTAGTTTAGGTATCAGTACCAGGTCTGTGTCATAAAAGGAGTTTGGTAGGACTCCTTCATTCCCTATTTTTTCAAATAGTTTATATAGCATTGGGGCTAATTGTTCTTTAAATGTTTGGTAGAATTCACATGTAAATCCATCTGGTCCAGGGGATTTTTTCCTGGGGAGTTGATTAATAGCTTGTTCTATTTCTTTTTCTGAAATGAGACTATTTAAGCAATTTATTTCCTCCTCTGTTAATCTAGGAAGCCTATATTTTTGGAGGAAGTCATCCATTTCACTTAAGTTATCAAATTTATTGGCATAAAGTTGGGCAAAGTAACTCCATTATTTCTCTAATTTCCTCTTCATTGGTGGAAAGATCCCCCTTTTCATTTGTAAGACTAACAATTTGATTTTCCTCTTTCTTTTTTCTGATCAGATTTACCAAAGGTTTATCTATTTTATTGGCTTTTTCATAAAACCAACTCTTGGTTTTATTTATTAATTCAATAGTTTTTTTACTTTCAATATTATTGATTTCTCTTTTTCATTTTTGTATTTCAAGTTTAATTTTTGGTTGGGGGTTTTTAATTTGGTCTTTTTCTAGCCTTTTAAGTTGCAAGCCCAATTCGTTAATCTTCTCTTTCTCTATTTTCTTCAAATAAGCCTCTAAAGATATAAAATTTCCCCTTATTACTGCTTTAGCTGCATCCCACAGATTTTGGTATGATGTCTCATCATTGTCATTATCTTGGGTGAAAATTATTGTTTCTATAATTTGCTCTTTCACCCAGTCATTCTTTAAGATGAGATTATTCAGTTTCCAATTACTTTTTGGTCTATTTATCCCTAACTTTTTACTGAATGTAGCTTTTATTGCATTGTGGTCTGAGAAAAAGGCATTTGTTATTTCTGCCTTCCTACATTTAATTTTGAGATCTTTATGTCCTAATATATGGTCAATTTTTGTATAGGATCCATGAACTGCTGAGAAGAAAGTATATTCCTTTCTATTGCCATTCAGTTTTCTCCAAAGGTCTATCATACCTAGTTTTTCTAATGTTCTATTTCCTTTTTTAATTTCTTTCTTGTTTGCTTTGTGGTTTGATTTGTCTAAATCTGAGAGTGCAAGGTTGAGATCTCCCACTATTATAGTTTTACTGTCTATTTCTTCTTGCAACTCTCTTAACTTTTCCTTTAGAAAGTTAGATGCTATACCACTTGGTGCATATATGTTTAGTATCGATATGGCTTCATTATTTATGCTACCTTTCAGCAGGATATAGTTTCCTTCCTTATCTCTTTTAATTAGATCAACTTCTGCTTTTGCTTGATCTGAGATAAGGATAGCTACCCCTGCTTTTTTGGCTTTACCTGAAGCATAATAGATTCTGCTCCAACCTTTTACCTTTACTCTATATGTATCTCCCTGCTTTAAGTGTATTTCCTGTAAACAACATATTGTAGGGTTCTGACTTTTGATCCAGTCTGCTATCCGTCTCCGTTTGATGGGAGCGTTCATCCCATTCACATTTACAGTTAAAATTACTAATTCTGTATTTCCTGCCATCATATTATCCCCAGATTATGCTTTTTCCCTTGACCCCCCTGAACCCCTTCCCCAATATTTAATTTATAGACCCCCCTTGTGACGCACAGCCCTCCCTTTTTTTTTAGTATCCCTCCCCCCTCCCTCCATGTCCCTTCCCTTATTCTCCTTTTCCTTTTCCCTTTTCCTCTCCCCCCTTTTAATGAGGTGAGAGAGAATTCTCTGAAAAACAAATATGACAATTATTTACTCTTTGAACCTCTTCTGATGAGAGTAAGATTTACACAATGATTCTCCCCCTCTCTAAATTCCCTCAGATAGGGTGTATTTTCTATGCCTCTTCCTGGGACGTAGTTTCCCTCTTTTTATCACACCCTCCCCCTTTTCTGATACTACCCCCTTCCCTTTACTACACCCCCTCCTTTTTTTTTCTTTTATATCAGTAAAATCAAATTATCCATGCGTACTTTCTATATGCCCACAACAGAGTTACAGTTCTCAAGGGTTCTGTGTACCTTTTTCTGTTTCTCTTCAGTCTTGTGGATGTAGATCAAAATTTTTGTTTGTCTGGTTTTTTTCTTAGAAACATATGGAATTCCTCTATTTCATTGAATGACCATCTTCTTCCATGGAAAAAGATGCTAAACTTAGCTGGGTAGTTTATTTTTGGTTGCAATCTTTGATCTTTTGCCTTTCGGAATATCAGGTTCCAGGCCCTTCTATCTTTTAATGTGGAGGCAGCCAGATCTTGTGTGACCCTTATTGTGGCACCTTGGTATTTAAATTGTTTTTTTCTAGCTGCTTGCAGGATTTTCTCCTTTGTGTGGTAATTCTGCAGCTTAGCCACAATATTCCGTGGTGTTCTTTTTTTAGGGTCTCTTTCAGAAGGAGTTTGATGAATTCTTTCAACATCTACTTTCCCCTCTGTTTCTATTATCTCTGGACAGTTCTCTTTGATAATTTCCTGTAAAATAGAATCTAGACTCTTTTTTTTTGGTCATAGTTTTCAGTAAGTCCAATGATCCGCAGATTATCTCTCCTAGATCTATTTTCCAGATCTATAGATTTTCCCAGTAAGTATTTGACGTTGTTCTCCAACTTCTCATTTTTTTTATTTTGTTTGACTGATTCTTGGGTTCTCTGTGAATCATTCATTTCTATTTGTTCCATCCTGACTTTTAAGGAGTTATTTTCTTCTTTCACAGTTTTTAGTTCTTTTTGTAAATGCCCAATTTCGTTTTTAAATGAATTATTTTGCTCTATTGAATTTTTTTCCATTTCCCTAATTTTTTTTCTGAGAATTATTTTCTTTTTCCAATTCAGAAATCCTATTTTCTTGGGACTTTTTTATCTTCTCCAATTCAGAAATCCTATTTTCCTGTTTTTTTTTTAACCTTTTCTAATTCACTAATTTTGTTTCCCTGCATCTCCTGTGAATTCTTTATTTTTTCCAACTCCAATTTCAGAACGTTGTTATTCTCTATCATAGCTTCCCTTTCCTTTCCCCATTTTTTTTCAAACTCTCTTAACTTTTTAATAGTCTCTTCATGGAGAGAGTTATGTGATGGGGGGCAGGAATTGTTCCCCTTTAGGTTGTTATCTGCTGACTCTCTGCTGTTAACTTCCTCGGGGTTGGATACCAGCTCTTTCTCTGTGTAGAAGGAATCTATGTTTTCTTTGGGTTTCTTGCTCATACTTAAAAAATCTTTTGGGGTCTGTCCCTGGGGTAGGAAATTATTTATTTATTTTCTTTACCAGCTTCTTCCCAGACGGGATGGATGCAGCGGCCCCTGCGCCTGAGCTAAGAGAGAGCTCTGAGAGAGAGTTCCCCACCCCCTCCCTGGAAGTGCCTCAGAGGTGACTAGCACTGCTGTGCCCTGAGGGCGCTGTGTTTTAGAGCCTTCCCTGAGGTTGAGATTGAACAGTAAAGGAGACTCAAAGCCTAGCCTATGCGTCCTGGTGGGGCGTGGATGTCTGCAGCAGGTGAAGTGAAAAGCCCCTTTGCTCAAACTGGAAGTGTCTGCCAGAAACCACGGTCCCTAGTTCAAAGGTTCCGCTTCTCTGGGACTTCCGTTCCACAGCCTCCAGCCAGCCAAGCCAGGCACTATGAGTTACCGCCCCGCCCACTCTTCAATCTCTTAACTACCCCAAGGGGAAAGCCTGGATTGCCTATGTTGGCCACACCTCCAGTGCCGAGATCTGCTGAGTCACCCCTGGGATCGGAAGATCCAATCTAGTTTTAAATTTTAAAGTGGCTTATATTTCTCCTCTGAACTGCTGTTTTATAAGCAGAGAAGAACTAACAGCCTGTGCCAGATTCTTTTATGTCAGTGGATTCTCTGATCCCAGAGCCCTCCCCAGCGCGACCGGCGCAGTGTGCCACTACCCCACCATCTGCGCTGGCCTTTCTTCTTCCTCCCCTGGGAGCTGACCTTTCCTGCTGAAACTCCAGATTCTCTTCAGCTGGTAAGTCGTGCTTCCAGTCCTTGTGGATTCTATCAGTCCAACGCTATTTCTGAGGCTGATTAAATCTAGTTGGTTGTGAAGGAAGAAAGGAGCTTAAACAATCGCGTGTATCTTCTCCGCCATCTTCCAGATTAAATTTTTTAAAAAGAAGCAAATAAAAAGTAAATAAACTCTTCAGTTGGGAGTAAAATAAGATCTCGGTCAAACTATGAGAGAATGAGTTCACAAAGGGGGAATACATTCTCGGCAGTAGGAAAAGCTTTAAGTTCTAGAAGCCAAAGACATGATAAGTAGGTTTGGCACATCTTCTTTATATCTCTGTAACTCTTGGGGGCAGGGAGAGGTAGAGGGCTCTTCTATTCAAAAGTTTACATCTCACTCTTCTCTTCACCTATGTTGTCTCAAGATCCTTTCTTAAAGTGTATATCCAACCAACTGAAAGAAGTCATTATTCCAGTCATGCAACATTGAGGCTTAATGTTCTAGTTTATCAGGAATTGTGTTGTCTTACACATGTGATACTAAGGTCACAAGTCTATCCTTCAGGAAAATCATTCCAGATTTGAGAATTTGAGAATTAAGATTTGAGAAGGAGGGTGACATTCCTTCTCTGAACTAAAACTTTTTTACAGTCTCTGACAAAAATCATCTGGGATAAGCATGAAACCCATAATTGTACAGAATCAGTGGTTTAAAATTTTAATTTTTCTATAATTATAAATAACATAGAATTAAGATTTAACAGTATATGCAATATACTCTAAAAAGAATCAATCACCTGCAGAATGATAATCATTATATGCCTAAGTTACATACTCTATATGTATAACTCCTATACATAAATATCTGGAGTACACAGCAAGCACTCATAATAAAGAAACACAGGCTAATTAATAAAACATAATTGCAACAATAATACCATCAGTAGGCCTATGTAAAAATATAATTTCACTCTAAGAATTAACATAATATGCAAATAAACAATGAACAAAGGAATTAATAGACTTTGCTACAAATTGAATATAAAACAGTTAAGTGACTATAAGAGCAAAATAATAAATAAGCATACCTCAGATGCTATAATTAACATGCACAAAAATAAACATAAGCAATTACTTGAAGGCATATGTCACATGTGAAATCTCTATTGTCACCTCAATATGTATGTAATTATGTCTTCTTTCCCTGTAACCTGTTACATCATAGTCTGGCATCTGATATGATAGGTGTAGTTCCCTTTTTACTGAATGTTCTGCTCTAAAAGCCAAACTAGTAGATGTTATAGGCTGACCATCAGAATTATTATAAACTTGTGTATATTTACCTGGAATTACAACAGGATCAGTCTGGCTATCAATATTTTGTATTCTAGGGGTTGCCTCTGAATGCTATGGGTCTTCAGAAATTGTCAACAATTAAGACATTTCCTATAGGTTCAATTTCCTTGTCCTATAAAAGTACGCATAGTCTTCACTAGAGCTATTATTTTCCTACTCTATAGCTGGGTCAGACTGTATTCAACTGGTAAACAGTCTCCTATTCAGCATTTTTTGAGTAGAATGTCTAGCTGATTTCCCTATTGGCAAGAGGTGATTTTGATTAATAGACTTGTTATGACACCTTCTGTTATCTATAACTATTTTTGTAAAGAGACAAGTTGTCCAGTATCTCAATTTTACTTGGATTAGCTTTCCATCAGATAGATAGATAACTTGTGAGTTCTTTAAATGCCAAAGTTTCTCAACAGAACTCTGTCTCTTTGATAAGGATCTTGACAATGTACTTTAGTATCATACCATCTTTTCTTTCTGTCACAGATATTCTGAGCTGAAGTCATGACTAGTTGGTAAGATTCTTTCTCAACTGAGATATATTGAGTGTAAGTAGTTGTAATGTCTTCTTTATATGAGCTTCTAAAACACAAATTATCAGGTAAACATTTTTTCTCTCCCAAACGTAGGCAGGTATAATGTATAGCTTCATTCCTTGTGGAATTGTAGGCATATACCAGAAATGACACATGTTTATATCACTAAGTTTTATATTTTGATTTAAGTATTATCAATATGTTCAAAAGGATGTAGTTGAAATGTTCAATCTGCAATTTTCCATGTGAGTTTTTAATTGCTATAGATTATTTTGTACTTGTCAAGACCAACATTTTCTGTTCTCAAAGTATCTCCCTTGTTCAGAGAGGATCTAGCAGAAAATTCATGCACTAAAAAGTACTTTTTCAAAAAACATTTGGCAATAATAGATTATTTCTGGTTTCCATTTGAATAGCCATAGCTGGTATTGATTAGGCCACTACAATATAGCATTTTTACTACTGTAAAGATAGAAAGGAAAAACAGGAACTTTCCAAAGAATTGCTGTTATCTATATTCTTCAAATGTGCAGTTGGTAACATCTGCAGCCATTTTGAGTCAATAAAATCTGTTTCTTTTTAGCTCCAAGGTATTTTTTGACCCATATGGCCAAAGTCATAA